>NC_057733.1:24588161-24603260 GCF_004010195.1 Chiloscyllium plagiosum | reverse complement strand
TGAGAGGGGACATGACTGAGAGGAGACATGATTGAGAGGAGACATGATTGAGAGGAGGCATGATTGAGAGGGGACAAGACTGAGAGGACACATGATTGAGAGGGGACATGATTGAGAGGGGACATGATTGAGAGGAGGCATGATTGAGAGGGGACATGATTGAGAGGGGACATGATTGAGAGGAGGCATGATTGAGAGGAGACATGATTGAGAGGAGGCATGATTGAGAGGGGACATGACTGAGAGGTATAAAATTGTGAGGGGAACGGTTAGAACAGTCAGGAAGAAACCTTTCTATTTGATAGAAGGCTCAATTTGAAGGCACAAGTTTAAGGATAGGGTCAGAATGTTTAGAGGAGATATGAGAAAAACCTTTTTCATCGAGAGGGTGGTGGGAATCTGGAACTCACTGCCTGTAGGGGTGGTAGAGGCAGAAACCCTCATAACATGAAAGGTGTACCCGGATGTGCACTTGGGATACCAAGACACATAAGGCTATGGGCCAAGTGCTGGAAGATTGGATGAGAATAGTTGGGTCATTGTTTTTCACCAATGTGGATATAATGAGCCAAAATACCTTTGACTGTGCAGTGGATTTCTGTGACTCTATGAATCTTAAGCCATCCCTCCTGCTCCATTTTTCCAGCCATGCATTCATCTGCCTTATCCTCCTATTTCTGTACTCACTGGCATGGAGTGGGAGTAAACTGGAGATTACTACATTTGCGATCCTGCTCGCTAATTTTCTACCAGCTTAAAATTCCAATATCAAGACCTCATCTGCCTTCCTACTGTACCATTGGCCAAGCTGGACCACAACATCCGACTGTTCATCCTCCCCTGAAGAATGTGTCGTCACCACTCTGTGACATCTTTGACCTCAATTGTCAATTCCAATTATGGAAGAACTTTGAAGCTACAAAAGAAAATTGAATATAAAAGTAAACATATTATGTTAGGTCTATTAGTAGTTATTGTGAAGAAAATGTAAAGCGATATTTCAGTCTTGCATTTTGATTTTCCTCATATGGAAGTGGCCTTCAAGGGTCTCAAACAGCAATAGAATTACTTTAGATTCTCATCTGTTTGCTTTAAACTGTCAGTTACAATAAGGCGAAGCTTGAGATCTCCAAGGTACATCACAAGATTTTTTTTTATGATTTTGTTATTGTCTATAAATAGACACTATGGCACATGAAAAGCTAAACTGTAGCATGAAATGGGGTTTCTGTTATTTATAAAGTACTGATTGAATATTAGTTTAGACATTTTTGCAATGAAGACTCTTACAAATATTTGTACCTTTTGCTTACATACCTCAGGCTTTAAAATCATTTCAACTGTAAAATTCATTTTTTTAAAAATATTCAATTGGGATGCTTTATTTAATGCAAGTTAAGATTTCGGACAGATGTACAAAACATATTATTTCCTTGAAATCTTGATTGCATCTAAAGGATAATAGAATTCAACTTTGATTGTAATCAGCCAACTGTGCGAATCTGTGGGAAGATTAGTGTCCAGAGGAGCGAAGAATTAACATCAGTACCAACAAGAATTTTAAAACAATATTGAATTCAATTGACACATGAAGAAACAAAGCCACTTCTGATCATAGCAAAAATAATCATCAGAGGTCATGTTGTAAGAATATTCTATTCATATTACATTCAGACATTCAAACTTTATTAATAATTGAGAACAACAGGTTAACATGTCACACAACTTGTTTACTCAAAGAACAACTCGCTGAATATTACCAATTGATAGAAAGTTGGCAAGCATGAAGAGATTAAAAATAGGAAAGTAAATTCAAAAGCAATGTTTTCTAATAAAAGCACTATATAAAAATCGTTCACTGTAGATTTACTTTTCTTGCACAATTGTTGCTATCTGTTTTTCACTAGCATTGAATGAGTTGAACTATTGGGATTCAGTATTGATAAGCACATCAAAGGCAAAACAGCTCCCTGTTCATCGTTGTTAACATACTCATTTTTGGTGATGCCAGCCTTCCTTTAATCTTTGACTTTCCTTAGAAGGTATATAAAGAAAAACTATTCCTATTAGTTGAAGGTGGAAGGACTAAGGCACATATTCAAAGTAATGCACAAGAAAAGCAGGGGGGTGGAGGGGGGGCTCTGGGGCTAAACTCAGCAAGTGATAATGACAAGTCATTTGCTGCTTCTGATTATAGGAGAAATGGAGATGATTAATGACTTCAGCACTTAAGAAAAAGAAACTTACAGGGTTAAAGGGATAGGGTGGGGAATACGACGAATTGGATTGCTATACAGAGAGCCAGAATAGATCGGTTGGAATGGCCAAATGGCTGTGGCATAATGACTCTATGAGAAGCATCTGTAAATGGTAGAATGCAAACTGGTGGAAATTGGACACTCTGAGGATAGCAGAGCTTTTCATTATCTGTGATTAGTCATTGACGAATAAAAGATTTCAGATGTATTTTGTTTTGGCGGTAAATTAGCCTATGTGCTTAAAGAAAAAGCCCTTAGTAATGTAGAATGTCAGAAAGCTAACATCGTTACCATATGTTTCCTAAATAAGATCATTGTTACATGATGAAATTGTATTGACTTTGGTGCCACACAATAATATAGGTTTAAGACATTTCCTGGAGCCTTTCAATATTCTCAAGTATTTAATGATGAGTGTGATTTTTATTCTGTTTTCATTATTATTCTAGTAACCCCTTTTTAATTTTACATACCTAATAACTACCTCCATAAGGAAAGCAAGAGCTATTCATTCTCGGAGCTGATTGCTGGCAGTCAGAGTAGGTCCATTGATTTCACTCCAGGAAAAGGCAGTTGGAGACAACTCCAATTTTAATTGCTGAACTTCATCTCAACGCTGCCAGAGTACCTCTTGTCCAACACAAATCCTGCAGACAGCACAGAACAGCCAACAACAGATGAGGATCAGTCAGTTCATGGAAAGTGACAACATCTCGGTAAGCGATGGAGAAGGGGTTTCAGGAGGAGGAGCAAGCCAAGACTTGGGGTGTTTGCTGTTTTTGTTATAGGGCCCATTTCCTCTTGATACCACAAAGGAAAATTCTGCACTCAGTTCATGGGCTTTTTCTGCTCAAAGACCTGCAGCCAACTTGCTTCTGCCTAGAGGGAAAATCACAGCAACACTTATCTTACCATAAGTTAATCTCAGATGCTTTGCAATTGTTTTCATTGATTGTCCTTTATAGAGCCTTAATAAGAGCCTTATTCAAGCCACATGGAACAAAATGGAATTTACAATCTTAAATTTAACTCCTAGAGTTTATTTAGAAGAAAAGATTCCAGTGTCTTCCATTCTGGCATCATATTCCAAACATACAATGTCCATTTTAGAACATATTGAAATATCTTTTAAAAGCAATATTTATTAGGGTGTGACTTCAATTTGATATTTTCCCCATTCCCATGCAAGACCTTTCATAAGAAGTCTACACCATTTTTGGGGTATGCCTATAACTGTAATAAAATTGGCAAGCAGTCAAAGCTCAATGAGGTTCCATCAGCAGCCTGCCAAACCAGGACTAGATAAATATATCAGCTGTGAATGCGAGCCAAGTTGGAAGTTGGCATGAAGAGAAAGGAGATATGCTGCTTACCTAGCAGCCATGATCTAGCCTTCATTAAACCTAGTTTGATGAAAGAAATCTCTCCCTAAATAATGGTCTGGCTTATTTTTGAGGCAACTTCAAAGACCCTGATTTATCCATTCACTGCATTTTACAAATGGATAGAGTATGCCCTGTTCGCTCATTGGCACTTGGAAGTTGCTAAGGCTCCTAAAAAGAGTGTACGTGTGCAAGCGACCTCTTGCAGTTTCAGTAAAGAAAGATGGGCACTCCCTCCACATCAGGTGTATTGTGCCCAGTCAAGTGATGCTCTCTATTTCTAGGTTGTTTGCAGGTATTGGCTGCTGTTGATTAATAAAAATCACCTCCAGTGTCTTTGTTATTGTTATTTAAAAAACCCATTACTTCAATTCTTATGAATCTTTGTTTATCAGAATTTTCTGTTTTAAATATACGTTTTTTTCCATTAAGACTAGGTATTAAATTATATTCTCCAATGAAATGTCACAACGGAGAAAGAAAATGTCCCAGATTTTACAACAAAGGAAACAAAATTGTTGAAAGTGAAAACAAAGAGTTCTGACTTTGTCGTTTTTCTGCTGTTACTTTTTAAGCATGTGTTACTGTCTAGACAGTACGTGACTCATGAAACATTGCCTTACAATAACCTTGCTTCAAAAGGAACAATTTTACAATGGAAATACAGTTTTGGTAAGTAAAGCTCATCTGCCTCTGATTATCAACCACACATTGGAGACTTTTCACAAATTGTGACTGAGGCAGGTACAATAACATAAGTTGGCTGATTTGCTTTAAACATAGCTGGAACTAGGCTTTTCAATCATTGCACTTGTATTATATGCAGATATTCTGTTGGAATAAGTGGGTCCAACCAATATGGCTGAATAAAACAAACCTGATTTCACAAAGAGAAAGGCTAATGTCCAATAAACAGTTTTCACATGAACAGCTTTGGCATTCTGTCATGGATTAGATGGACAATCTGCCAAATACCATTGAAGAACAAGACAATGTGTGTTGTTGATAAAACAGCAGGTTCAGTTCTCTTTTATTCCAAATAGCAGAATATCAGGCATACCAATAGGAAAGTACTGGATGAGCATTCCAGACTGTTGTTTCATGAGCTCTCTTTTCTACTCTTCACTATAATGTTGATCCTGTTTCATAAAAGGGATCTATATGACTTAGTGGTCTAATGTGGTAGAGGAAAGCCACTTGGTGGTCAAACAAGAAACTATTTGCCTTATACAAGATATAGCTTGTTGCACAATTGCAACAAAGTACAAGTTATACTCATGTGACAGACATTATTACTTAGCCTAAGAAGAAGGTGTAGATAGTAGATATTTCTCCTTTGAGAGCCTTAGATGTTCTCTTACCAAGCCCATATGACATCACCACGTCGAGTAGTGCTTAAAGTGCTCCTCAGCATTAATCCTTTCAGAACCTCACAACCTTATGCAACAGAAAGAATTGGATTCTCTGATCAGCTTGTCCAGAATAGGAGAATCAAAAGCCTTGCTCAAGACTTGAAGGGAGACAAATTTTATATTTACCTATGGAAACAATGACCCCAATTTTAATTCCACTACATACTAAAAGAAGGGTTTCCAAAAATCCAGAATTAAGTGTACATCTGTCAGTGGTTTTGTTGTTTTTTTAAATTTCAAGCAAATCATTATATTCTTACATCCAGGTTTCTCATGTAATATGGCAATGAATGTGTTATGTATCTCACAAAACAATAACAATCCCAAAACTTAAGGAGACATTTGTTGTAGTATTGCACAGATCTCAGAAAGGCACGATGCCTTTAAGAAAGCTAAATGATGTTACAATTCAATGCTTTAGTATGAAAGGTCTCCATCTTACTCTCTGTACCTATAAGTACAGCCAATCTGTCAAATAGTTAGTCAGCCAGTCAACAAAGTGAACGATAGTAATAGAATTAAGCATGTTGCTCAGAGAGCACGTGCAAGTCTGAGATGTAATATTGGAGTATGTAATTCATTGTTAATAAACTTCTAGATATCTGACGCAATATGAAGCTGGCTTTCTGTGGAGTATGTTACATGGTCTAACATATACCACATCAATATGCAATCTGAAGGTGTTTAGGGATGGAAACCAAAGAAAATGGGGGGCAAGGGCTGAGTCTAAAAGGTCAACAGCTCCCATTTGTTTCAGTACTGCCAGATGAAATATGCTGTTTGAGCTCAGTATCACTTCTTTTGAGAGATTAGCATATGCAAATCAACAAATGACTTCTCTGAAAGCTACTGCATGTGGGCAGCCTGGCACGTAAGAGTTAAATGTGGAAGTCAGCAAAAAAGCAAAATGCTACTGATGCTGAAAATCTGAAATTAACAAAAAATTACAGGAGAAACTCAGCAGGATTGGAGAAACTGATATGACTCTTCCTCAGAACACTGTGGAAGCCAGCAAATCCGAATCACCCAGCTAAATATGATCAACTTCATCAGGTTTGATCTCACAGCCAAAATTAAATGCTTTTCCATTGTATTTCAGCAGTCATTAGTTGCTTGACTTTAATGAAAGCTGCTGCATCTTCTGTGCCCAAATGCCACTGCCTGTCCTTGGCTGAGAACTGGTATGCTTGTTCACAGTCCAATGACAATTTGGGGAAAAATTTGCTAAATAGTTGACAAAGCCAACAAATTGCTCCATTACTTTTACATATTTTTGCTGCTACAGCTCTCACCTTTTCAGGGATCCAGGTAAAGATATTTTGCTGTCAGTATGTTACCTATGTCCTTGATTTCAGGAATCCTTAAATTATACATTTATGCTCAGCTTCATGGTCATTTGGCAAGCTCTGACTAGCTGTCACAATGGATTTTGAAGTTGCTGTCAGCAAGGGCTTCCTAGACTGGGTCTCTGTATCCATGGATTAGCAGATCATCCACTATAGCTTCCGTTGCAGGGAGATCACTAGCTATCATATCATCGCTGTGTTGATAACTCATATAGAGTGAAAAAGTCAAACAGCATGAACAGACAGTTGTATTGCCTAAAAAGTATCCAGAATTTCTCTTATTAGTTCATGAGATGCAAGCAATGCTGGATGGGCATTTATTGCACATTGCTAATTGACTTTGAGAAGCCTTTTGTACTGCTGCAGTTCAGTCGGCGCAGGTAGATCTACAATAGCACTGGGAAGGAAGTTCCATGATGTAGACCCAGCAGGAATTAAGGAAGAGCAATAAGTTTCCAAGTCAAGCTGGTATGCAGCTTGGAGGGGAACTCACAGTAATGGTGTTGGGTTTAGAAGGTGTTGTATAGGAAGCCTTAGTAAATATCTGCAGCTTGTATATGGTACATACTGCTGCTACTGAGTGTCAATGATGGAAAGACTAAATGTTCATGAATGTGGAGTCAATTAAGTGCTTTGTCCCAACAAGCTTGAATGTTGAATGTTGTTGGAGCCGTACTTATCCAGCCAATTGTCCCTGTTCGATCACACCCCTAACCTTGTAGATAGCAGACAGTCTTTGGGGAATTGGGGGGGGATTGGTCTTTGTAGGGCTCCTAGCCTTTGGCCATCTCTTGTAGTTCAGTTTCTGGTTAATAAAGGAGAAATCAGTGATGGTAATGCAATTGAATGTCAAGGGGTAATGGTTAGACTCTCTCTCATTGGAGACAGTGATTCCCTAGCACTTGTGTATCACAAATATTAATTATTACCTGTGGCACCAACTTGGATATTATTTGAATCTTGTGGCATTTGCACATGTAAATGCTTCAGTATCTGAGGAGGCATGAACATCATGCAAAAATCAGCAAATATTCCCAATCTGACTTTACAATGGATGGAAAGTCATTCATGAAGCAGCTGAAGTTTGAACCTAAGAAATTACTTGGGAGTCTCATTAGATAGCTGTTCATTCAGCTTCAGTGCCAGCAGCCACCCTTTGCATCTGAAAACTTTCACCTTTGCAAGTTGAGACAAAATTTCTGCAAAGGTTGAAGAAATGAAACCTCTTTGGACTTTTATTTAGTTCCTTTAAGCTAATGCATAATTTCAGTTTTTCAGGTTGCTTCACTGCTATCATAATGCCAATCCATCTTGAAGGAGTTGTCATATTCTCAGTAACTCATATCTCTTCTACTTTGTAATTTGGGATGGCCTGAAGGACAACTAGAACTTTACATTGTAGATGTTGAATTAATTTTACCCTCTGATCTACTTTGAGAAAATATTCTCTAGGAAAATATCCAAGTCCTGTAAGCACATTGCTGTATTCCTTTAGGATGCCCATGTTCAATGGTTTAGTATGGCTCAGACAACTTGGAAATCTCTTCTGGCACATTGGGTGTTACTCGTCCAACACTTAGACTTGGTCCTGCTGAGTTAACTGAACATTTGCTTGCTATTTATGATGTGGAACACCACATCTTTGTTCTAGTCACTGGATTGAGCTGTCAGGGTCATTTGTCCTCTCAGCATGAACACGGTTTCATTATGGATAATGAGATTAACCTCATTTTCAAGTGTTTCAATTTTGGATCACCATGTTGAGTCATTTTATACAGCTCAGTGACGGTCGTGCTGTTTCTTGATGTACTGGTTGCTGAAATTTTACTCGGCAATTCTGAGAAAATTGTCCCTTCTTTCTAACCCTTTATTTTTTGACATTTGTCGCTAAGCTGCCTGGTTGCCTTTGGCAATAGTAGTGTCTCCCTTAAAGATTTTTTAAAAATATCTTCTTCCTGACTCACTTGCAGTAATGTAACCAGAACCATCTGTTTGTATGTCTTTGCCTCAGTAAAGCATTTATGCCAAATGAGCATGTCCATATATTCTTTTTGATGCTTTTTTATTTGCCTCTTTAGACTATGAGTGGAATCAAACAGTCTTAGTTCATCCTCCTTCTTGTCACTGGAGTAATTATTAACATTGTGGTGGCAGTTTCAAGTAACTGTAGCTTTTATATTTCTGAATAGTTCATGGCATCAGCTGTCATTCCAAATGTTTTATTTATCTGCAGAAACTAGAAATGTGAGGTTGACTGTGCCAATAACTTTAAATTCCTTTATTTCATATGAATCAAAGTTGATTACTTTTCCATATGCTCTTATGCCTTACATAACTAGTCTATTCAATATAACACTAGTCTTCATTTAACTGTGGTTCAATTCTTGACAATACAACATTACGTGAAATGACTTCAAGTCAATCATGAGTTCCTATAGAAATTATTCTTAAAGCTGAAATTAGCTTCTTTTGGAGATTTTCTTGCCCGGGGTGGCACAGTGGCTCAGTGGTTAGCACTGCTGTTTCACAGTGCCAGGAACCCGGATTTGATTCCAGCCTCGGGTGACTATCTGTATGGAGTTTGCATACTCTCCCTGAGTCTGTGTGGGTGTGCTCCAGTTTCTTCCCACACTCCAAAGGTGTGCAAGTTATTTGAATTGACCATATTAAATTGCCCACCGTGTTCAGGGATGTGTAGGTTAGGTGCATTAGTCTGGGATAAATGTAGGGGAATGGGTCTGCTGGATTACTCTTTGGAGGGCCGGTGTGGACTTGTTGGGCCAAATGGCTTGTTTCCACACTGTAGGGATTCTATGACAATAATCACTATGCTGTTCAAATGCAACACTGTGCACTCTTAGTTTAAATAACTTGCAAAACAAAATATATCATTGAATATAGCAGAAATATAATTTAAATTCAAATTTATTTGAAAAATGTATCTACAGTTTGAATACATAATAGCAGTCAATTTGTTACCAAGGGTGCAGCCGTGAATCAATGTTATTCAATCATTAAATAATGCAAATTAATTTCCTGTCCATAATGATTTGCATGACATTCCCTGCTTGTTCTCCTTTGCCCGAGAAATGCTTGTTTAATTAATAGTGTGCTGTGGAAAGCTGATGGGTATGTGCCAAGAGGCTGGTGGAATATCCCCATGGATTCTCTTTGTGTGACAACTGGGCTGTTTTAGCTCCCAACTCTCGATTGAATTCATCTGAGCTGCTTCCTACCTAAAAGCAGCAGGCATGGCTCGACAGCCACAAATTGGGCAAGGTACTCCTGACCTGCATGTGGTCCATCCCCAGTAAATTAAAAGCAAGAATTACAGATGGGATCCGAAAGTCAAATACCTCTGACATGGGATGATACTGCTATGTGCATTGCACATCATATAAAATCAGAAATACTAACATAACTTGAAGAAACAGGTCCTGAAAGAAAACAATTTTCAAGTGAAATAACATTAAATTAGAGGACATTAAACTAGGACTGCCTTTACAGTATTATTTTCCTTGAGTCTTCAGTATACCAGGAGGTAAAGCCAGCAAAGGCATCTTTGGAAGCAACTGGTTTTGTGGGGAAAGTGGCTTTTTCTCATTTCACATTTTGTTACATACCAAGCATATGAAGTAGAAAATCTTAATGTCCATGTGTTTTCAAGCAGATTATTAAATACACAAAAGTGTGAAGGTGCATTCCTTCCCCTCATATTGAAACCCTTTATTTCATAGGCAACAAAACTCCAACTATATAAATGTTATTTATTTTTGTTGCCTTCACGTGTCTTTTACATTTTCTGCATACTAATCTCCTTGTCGTTCCATAATATCATTTTTCTTTTTAATTCCTACAAAATCCATTGAAACTACAATCCATCTTCAAACAATAATCAGAAGCATTTTGTATCTTAAAAGCAGAAGCAGTTCTGATTAAATGATACTACTTCAGCATCTCCAAACAAAGAGTGGCATGGTGGCTCAGTGGTTAGCACTGCTGCCTCACAATGTCAGGGACCTGGGTTTGATTCCAGCCTCAAGTAGCTGTCTATGTGGAGTTTGTACATTCTCTCTGTGTCTGTGTGGGTGTTGTCTGGGTATTCTGGTTTCCTCCCACAGTCCAAAGATGTGCAGGTTGGGTAAATTGACCACAGTGTAGGTTGGTGCGTTAGTCAGGAGTAAATGTAGAATAATACGATCGGGGGATGGTTCTATGTGGGTTGCGGTTTTGAAGGTCGGTGTGGACTTGTTTGATCAAAGGTCCTGTAGGGATTTTTTTTTTACAAATGGGTGTATGAAAGCTTTGGATGAATGCATCTTTCATATGATTGAGTTCAATACAGCTGTTCACAGATTTATTACAGTGGATAAACATCAAATAATCTATCCATGCCTGGAATCTTGCTTTTCACAATATTGTGAAATGATAACCTTTCTACATTACACACGAAAGGCTTAACAAAAATCTCTGCAGTATTTCTGCCCTTACATGAATCACTGAAACTCTACTGTTATGCAAATTGACAACGGAATACATGAAAGCAGTCTTTTTGTTTTAAATCAACTTAAGAAAACATGTACTGATGTTGCAACTCCAGAGAAGAATTTGTTTTGGGTCATCAAACTGAGGAACTATTTTTTAACACCAGATGAAAATTGGATAAACTTATAAAAGAAACCCTGGCATAAAGGATTGTTCAGCAATCTCTAAAAGCTTCTTCTCCAGTGTGTCTGAGTAACAATCCCAGAATGGCCATCGAGAAGCAAAGGAACATGAAGGGTGATGGACACGCAAACTCATCCATATAGTGTATATTTTGTGTTGGCTGAAGAGATGAATTACTGAGAGATATTTTATTCTATACGAGCCATACATTAAATGAGCATTTCATTGTGGCCAAGACATTGTCACAACTGTTCAATGTTATGGTACACACCAGCTCAGGGGATGGATAAAATAAGTCTTAGTAACTTTGACAACATAAAAACTGTACTGATTATTAGCGTGTTTTGAGGTCAGGTTGAGGTTCTGGATATAGGTTTGCTTGTTGAGCTGGAAGGTTTATTTTCAGATATTTCATCACCATACTATGTAACATCTTCAGTGAACCTCTAGATGAAGCACTGCTGATTATTCCTGCTTTCTATTTATATGTCCCAAAGAAACCCAAACATATAAATAGGAAGCAGGAATAATCAGCAGTGCTTCATCCAGAGGTTCACTGAAGATGTTACATAGTATGGTGACGAAATATCTGAAAATGAACCTTCCAGCTCAGCAAGCAAACCTACATTCTGTACTAACTATCTCACTGGTGTTAGGCACTCATAATTTTGAGAAGTCATTTAAACTGGCTATGGATACCAGAATTGTTAATGCTGGTGCAGGACCATTATGGTAAAATGAGATGGGGTTTGAATAATTGGTCAATTGTTTTTCCAAGAAAATAAATGTATTGCAACAGAACTACTTAAGGAAGAAAGAGACAAAGTTTTGAAATCTACATATCCAATAACTCTGAAAAGGCCATTCATTCTATGGATCACAAAGCCTGGGAATTACTATTTGCAGAGAACCTATTACATGAATCTCAACATGTTTCATTGGAGGGTAATGCTACAAGCATAAAATCTAAGAAATATTCATGCTATAGGAAAATATCATATTTCAAAAGAAACTTTGCAAAGAGCAAACAAAGATGAACACTATCATCAACATGAACTAGTGTTGAATATGATTACCATCAAAATCAGTGTGTTTAACGTTATTATATTATTACAGTTAAATTAAAATGCAATTAGTGATCAGCATGCATTTTGAAAGAAACTAAACATGCCTCTTAGTTACCTTGATTTTTTTTTTGGTGGAGCTGAATTGTGATGTAGATTTGTAGCACACTGTTCTTATTTGGGAATTTGGATTGAAAAGAGGAGGAAAAACAATTTTTCATTTTTTTTTCTTTTAAAGAGGTGACTGTTTCATTTTAACAAAGGCCAGAAAGTCATTTTCAGCAGTGAACTAAATGATAGCTTTTCCATTTCCTTAGGCCACACTATCTGACAAGGTCAAGTAGTAGCTGAAAAATCAGAAATAAAGGCTATCTTGGATATTCCCATGTCGAGGACAAAATGGCAAATTCTGTGATATAGTGGCATGAATGGATTTTAAGTGAAATGATGCATTAAGGTGCCAGGTGAGTTAATTGCTGAATATTTATAGAGCTGCATTTTATGGCACAGAACCAGTTGTTCAGGAACCTCTGGTGGATTGAGTTCATAAGTAAAGAAGTTACTTCTGCAAAAGGGCAGTAGAAGTCTCCAAACACTGCGAATTTATCTTTAGCAATGTCCAGCTGTGAAAGGTGGTAGGATTGTACAGGTTATCTGAATTGGAAAGCAATATCCAGTTCATCAGACTTGAAAAGAGGTCCTCAGGCAGTAGACCTGCAAGAAAGTCTTGAGCTGCTTCAGCAGGGCTGAGGAGAAGGACTGGGAAGAGTCAATTCAGTAAGAATTTGGAGACTTGGACACTAGACGATTAATCATCTGAAAATCATGTTGCTAAGAAAAGTATTGAATCTTTTTACTTGTTATTTATGTAAGATCTTCTACTCTGTCATGTATGTTTTATATTATTATGATAGGCAACCCTACATGAATACATTCAATATCTGACTAACACCATAATTGAACAGTAAAAATAAAACTTACGATCTATCTAATTTCTTCAGTATTGCCATAAGCTGGCATTTTAATATCAGATAGTGACTTCCAGCCACAATAATCAAAGGCTAGGGCCTTCATGTCCTGCTTGTAAACTTAACATTTCAAAATAATCTTTTTTTCTCTCTGACTGGGACAAAGGAATGTTCTTCTGAGCAGCTAAGTGAAAAAAAACATAGTGAATGAACAATTTAATTAGAGAGATCTGTCAGTGCTTAAAAATGTGTTTTAAATGGTTATGGATTCAATTATCCACTTATTCTATCCATCTTATTCCCTGTCCAATTATCCATTTCTGAGGAGTAATTATATTCAACTCACTTACCAAATGATTCAGTAACTGGAGAAAGTATTCAGCACAAAAATAACACACATGTGCAGCAGGATATACATTGGGAAGGACTGGACAGTTCTTTTTATAAACACACTTTCAGACTCCCTGACTGTTGTTTACTTGTACATGAGAAGAGTGTTGATTGTGGTGCTCAGTTATTGAATTTTGCGTTATGCATTTACGGTGCTACCTTAGCTGAGCATCAATGATATCTTTATCAATTGAAACAACTGTAGAGCACAGAAGGGGGGCAATTTGGCCCACCTTGTCCATGCCGACATAAGGTCACCTAGATGCCTTTGTAATCCCATCTTCCTGCACATAACCCATAGCTCTGCAGCTTACAGCATTTAAGGTTCAGATTCAGGTACATTTTAGAAGAGTTCAGAATCTCTGCCTCCACCATCAATTTGGGTAGTGAATTTCAGACCACTCTCTGCAAAAAACTATTTTTCCTCATGTCCCCTCTAATTCATGACTCCTTTTTTTTTAATTCAGTGCCAAGGGTATCAGGTTTCCTCCTGTCTACCTCTTCCCTTTACTATTTTGCTCATCTCAATCATGTCACCCCTCAGCCTTCTCTGTTCCAAGGAAAACAACCCCAAACTCTCCAATCTCTCCTCGTAGCTACAATTCTCCAGCCCTGGCAACATTGTAGTGAATCTTCTCTGCACTCTGTGCAGAGCAATTACATCCTTCCTGTAATATGATGAACAAACTGCACACAATATTCCAGTTGTTGCCTCACTATGTCTTTTATAGTTTAATCATTATATCCATACTTCTGTATTCTATACTTCTGCCAAAGAAGGACAGTATTCCAAATGGCTTCATTACAACCTTATTGAGCTGTACTGCTACACATTTACTGTTTTATCTCCCTAAATGCATTATCTCACATTTATCAGAGTTGAACTCTATCTGCCACATGCTTGCCCACTCTACCCACCATCTATATCAGTTTGGAGCTTATAGTATCCTCTACACTATCCGCTACACAGCCAATTTTTGTGTAATCTGCAAATTTCTCAATTGTGCACTCTTTACGTTCAAGTCCAAATTGTTAAGGTATAAAACAGTCCCACGACGGAGCCATGTGGAACACCACCAGCTTTCTATTTGTAAGGGCAACCATTGACTATGACCTTTTGTTTCCAGTTACTAAGCCAATTCAACACATTACTCTGTATCCTAAGGGCTTTCACTTTTTTGACTAGCCTGTCATGTGAGACTACACTCATCGATCCTACTTGCCACTTAACTCAAAAATTCCAAATTAGCAAAATATGACCTTCTCTTAACATAGGCATAATGACTATCTCTGATTAATCCATGCCTTTTTTAAGTCTCAGGTTATCCAATCTCTTTGGATTAATTAAGTCCATAAGACCATAAGACATAGGAGCGGAAGTAAGGCCATTCGGCCCATCGAGTCCACTCCGCCATTCAATCATGGCTGATGAGCATTTCAACTCCACTTACCCGCATTCTCCCCGTAGCCCTTAATTCCTTGTGACATCAAGAATTTATCAATTTCTGCCTTGAAGACATTTAGCGTCCCAGCCTCCACTGCACACTGTGGCAATGAATTCCACAGGCCCACCACTCTCTGGCTGAAGAAATATCTCCGCATTTCTGTTCT
>NC_057733.1:24565475-24586188 GCF_004010195.1 Chiloscyllium plagiosum | reverse complement strand
CTCCATACTCCCTGTCGCTTTCACTTTCCCTTCCCCCCAACTCAGAAGTTTAAAGTCCTACTGACCACCCTATTTATCCTCTTCGCTAGAACATTGGTACCTGATCGGTTCAGGTGGAGACTGTCCCAACGGTACAGGTCCCTCCGGTTCCAAAACTGATGCCAATGCCCCATGAAGTGGAATCCCTCTTTCCCACACCAATCCCTTAGCCACGTGTTTACTTCCCTAATTTTCTTATCCCTATGCCAATTGGCACGTGGCTCGGGCAGTAATCTGGAGATTATGACCCTTGGGGACCTGTACTTCAATTTCCTTCCTAGTGCTCGATAATCCCCAAACAGGTCCTCCACCCTAGCTTTGCCTATGTTGTTAGTCCCAACGTGGACCACAACAACTGGATCCTC
Organism: Chiloscyllium plagiosum; assembly: GCF_004010195.1. Classification (NCBI taxonomy): domain Eukaryota; kingdom Metazoa; phylum Chordata; class Chondrichthyes; order Orectolobiformes; family Hemiscylliidae; genus Chiloscyllium; species Chiloscyllium plagiosum. The sequence continues at coordinate 24,585,784 of NC_057733.1, read as the reverse complement.
CCCCTCCTGCTCCAATATCCTTTCAAGCCGGTCAGAGATGTCCCGAACCCTGGCACCGGTTAGGCAACACACCATGCGAGACTCCTGATCCGCCTTGCAAAGGATACTATCTGTCCCCCTAATTATAGAATCCCCTATAACAACTACTTGTCTTTTTGCTCCCCCCTCTTGAATGGCCTTCTGCACCATGGTGCCATGGTCAGCTGGCTCATCCTGTCCAGAGCCCTTTTCCTCATCCATACAGGGAGCAAGAATCTCATACCTGTTGGACAAGGTCAAGGGCTGAGGCGCCTGCACTCCTGAAATCAGGTTCCCCCTACCTGCCTCACTTACAGACACACTCTGATGTCCCTGATCGCTAACAGGCAAGAGTAGACATTGGGCCAATTCAAACTGATTTATATACTCACTGCTTTCCTTCCCGGCTGCCCCTCTGGTCGTCGTCACTTCCCCCTGCTGCTCCCGCTCTTTCTTAGCTGTAGCCTTCCGGGTTCGTTTAAATTCTAGCAATTTGCCCACCACTGAAGTAAGATTAACTCGAGTATAATTACTTGGCATTTCCTTTGTACACATTTTTAAACAATAGAACCATATTTGCATTTCTCCAGCCCCTTGACACCTCACCTGTGTCTAGTGAAGACTGAAAAATAATCTTTAGAAAATCTGCTATTTCTTCCCTGACCTCCTTCAGCATCCTAGGGAACAATTCATCTGGCCCTGGTAATTAAACCTCATTCAAGGATTCCAACTCCTCATTATGACGGTTTTGTCCACTATTTCACATTGCTTCTTTTGGATTACTATATCCACATCATCCCTTTCCTTTGTGAAAACAGACTAAAAATCCATTTAAAATTCTTTCCCTATCCTCTGCACCTTCACAAAGTTGCCTTCTTCTGATAGGTCCCACATCTTTCTTGACTATCATTTTGCTGGTTATATCCTGGTAAAACATCTTTGGGTTTTCCTTTATCTTGCTTGCTGACTTTTTTATGCCCTCTCTTTGATTTTATTACTTTCCTCACTTGATCCCTGTACTTTCTTTATTCCTCTAGGCTATCTGCAGTGTTGAGTTTTATCTGCAGTGTTAAGCTTTTTTTTTCTGTTTACTTTTCCCCTGTATTTTTCTAGAAACCATGGGGGGGGGTCTAGATTTGGCAGTACCATTCTTATTTTTGGAGGGGATGTTACATACCATCTCATGATCCAATGGAATCTGTGCCCCAGTGTTGCATAGGGTCAGTACTAATGTTTATTTTACTTATCATTTTGACAAACATAACTCAGAACATTGTGAATCTTGGATTTCTTTCGCATTTCTGTATTCCATGCACATGATCTAAATGTAAATGCCCAAAAATATAAAGCCTTCTCTTTTTATATGTAGACATAACTGAGAAAAAAAAGTTTAACTAAATTCAACTTTAACTTCTTCAACTTTAACAATCTATATTAGTAGTTCTATATTAAAAATGTGATCAAGATCCTTGATAACAATATACATCCCCAAGGACTAATTAATGTTCATTGACTCATGTAACAGCAGTGATATCTTATACAGCATTAATGTAATGTCGATTATGTCTGTTTAAAATCCATCAATTCAGAAGTCATCTCAAGCTTTCAGTAGTAAACTTATTGAGAATTTATCTGTTCTTCTTGCTTATCCTGTACTTTTGCTTCAAATAATCCTCAATATTTCAATGACTCTTATAGTTGTTTCACCTCCACATTAACCAGAACAATGGAGCTTCCACAGCTGTAGCAGTTGCACACTTTATATTATGGTTCAAGTTGAATATCTCTATAACAAATGACTTAACCAAGACCAAATCAAAGTTTATTTATTCATGTAGATATTTTAATTTCCCAAAGTCAAATTCCTTCTCACAATATTTTAATTTTGTTGCAAATTAGCCTATTCTTAAATGCTCAACTGTCCAGATCACCAGCAGATAACAAAATGTGAAAATGAAACAAGAAGATTAAGTTACACTCTGCATAGGATGGATTTTCAGTAAAAAGGCAACCAAAATACACTTTGTAAAACATTGCCAGTAAATAAGAAGTCAGATAGATAGGATAGTGAAGAAGGCGTTTGGTATGCTTCCATTTATTGGTCAGAGTATTGAGTACAGGAGTTGGGAGGTCATGTTGCAGCTGTACAGGACATTGGTTAGGCCACTGTTGGAATACTGCGTGCAATTCTGGTCTCCTTCCTATCGGAAAGATGTTGTGAAACTTGAAAGGGTTCAGAAAAGATTTACAAGGATGTTGCCAGGGTTGGAGGATCTGAGCTATCGGGAGAGGCTGAACAGGCTGGGGCTGTTTTCCCTGGAGCATCAGAGGCTAAGGGGTGACCTGATAGAGGTTTACAAAATTATGAGGGGCATGGATAGGATAAACAGACAAAGTCTTTTCCCTGGGGTCAGGGAGTCCAGAAGTAGAGGAAATAGGTTTAGGGTGAGAGGGGAAAGATATAAAAGAGACCTAAGGGGCAACTTTTTCACACAAAGCATGGTGTGAGTATGGAATGAGCTGCCAGAGGAAGTGGTGGAGGCTGGTACAATTGCAGCATTTAAGTGGCATTTGGATGGGTATATGAATAGGAAATGTTTTGAGGAATATGGACCAAGTGCTGGCAAGTGGGACTAGATTGGGTTGGAATATCTGGTCGGCATGGACGGGTTGGACTGAAGGGTCTGTTTCCATACTGTACATCTCTATGACTCTATGACTCTAATAAGCAGTCTTTACACACCATTGTATTATGCATGTGATTGTAAATAAATTGGCATCTCCAACTTTAGTGTTAGGTGAAGGGGTGAATGTAGGAGAATGGATTGCTCATCGGAGGGTCGGTGTGGACTTGTTGGGCCGAAGGGTCTGTTTCCACACTGTAAGTAATCTAATAACCTGGTGTTGTGTGATTTTTAAATTTGTACACCTCAGTCCAATACCAGCATCTCCAAATCAGTGGAATAAGACATGTTGTACTGAAGTGCTGTGATTACTGCATCATTTATTGCCAAGATGTGCTTGACCTTTGTTTATGGGATACGGAGTTGGAACCAATAATTCAGCAATTAATTAAACAGAGTGAAAAGATAGGAAGTTGAGAAAATAAAATTATAATACAGGAATCAGAAACAGTGCAAGATGAGGCACAACTGTAGGTTTGGGAATTAAATGAACAGACGAATACCACATAAAGCAATCTAATAGAAATCAGTTGTTCTATTTCATTAGTTCTCTAGAGGCTAAACAGTCTTGAGTTTAATTTTTTCCAGTTGGTACATTTTGATCATATTAGTAACAATTTTATAACATCTCACCCAAACTATTGGTTAATATTTTTTACTGACTGACAAATGCCACATATATGGAAAGTGAATTAGAAATAAACTGGATAGTATCTAGTGTTGATTCTATTCATGGAAAACTTACAGTAGCATTTATAAGTACCATTTGGGGAAAGAGATTTGAAGATATGCTTTGAAGCAACTCCATACAATGAATCTTTCTAGTCAGGAAAGAGATTTAATTAGAAAGAAAACAGTAGTATCATCATATGCTTGAATTAGTGATCCGGATAAGTCCTGAAGTTTAACGTGCTGTTTTGCAGGAACCTTCATCATGCTTCAAGGAAATTTTATGACAGCACAATTTAAATTATCAAATATGGATTCTGTTTCTGTCATATGGCTTTCAGCTCCTGACCTATTTGCAATCTTAGTCCAAAAACAGGGGCAGCTCTGTAGCGCGGTGGTTAGCAGTGCTGCCTCTCGGCACCAGAGATCAACTCCAACCTTAGGTGACTGTCTCTGTGGAGTTTGCACATTCGCCCTGGTTCTTCATGGGTTACCTCTGGATTCTCCAGTTTCCCCCCACAGTCCAAAGATGTGCAGGTTAAGTGGATTGGCCATGCTGAATTGCCCATAGTGTCCAAGGATGTGCAGGTGAGCTGAATTAGCCATGAGAAATACAGGGATAGGGTAGGGCAGTGAGTCTGGGTGCAATTCTCTTCAGACAGTTGGTGTGGACTTGTTGGGCTGAATGGCCTGCTTCCACACTGGTCGAATTCTATGAAAAGCGCTAAATCCCAGAAGTGAAGTGAGAGGGATTGTCCTTGTCATGAAGGCAGCATTTGATCAAACATGGCATCGAGGAGCCTTAGTAAAAACCTGGGTCCAAAGGGCATCATGGGTGAAACTCTCTGTTGGTTAGAGTCGTAACCAGCACAACTGAAGATGGTTTTGGTCATTGTTAATCAATCATCTCAGCCAAAGTACTTTAATGTAGAAGTTCTCTGAAATAATGTCCTTGGTCCATCTATCTTCAGCTGCTTCATTAATGTAAATAGGTAAATATAAACATCTAAAAGGGACTGTGCAGGTTTGGCCAGCCACAACAGTAGCACCTTCTCTTTAGCTTCCCCTTGTTTTCAGGAAATTACTGTGCTTTCAATTGTTTATTAAACTCGCCAAAAAAATTTGTATTCTGTCATTACAGTATAAGAATTATTTTAACGACAAGCTAACAATTAATTGCTGCCAGCAGAGCCTGCTATCTCTAAGCATTTTTCAGGGATATTTTATCAACACCATTTTTTCCTTACTTCCAATGCATTTCTCTTTGTCTCTCTCTTAATTCAATCTTTGATCTTCTCTCACTTCTGAAAGTGGAATTAAAAATGAATTAAATAAAACTCCCCTTTCAATAATTCAGATTCTTCTCAGTCCTTCTTATCTTTGTTTCCCAATCCCACATCTTGGTTAAGGAGGATTGATTAGTTAAGTAGACAAACTGTTAAATGTCCTGTTCAGTTCATTGTTTTGTTATCAATTTGTACTTACAGCAGCTCTGTAGGCAAAATGTTATTAAAGTAAATGGTGCAGGTTTGAAGTCAAACTATTAGCAGATGGAATTAATGAGCTGGCTTCAGCAAGCTCAAACCCATTAAAATTAAGATCAGAACTGAAACTATACTTTCTTTGCTGAATTTCATAATGGAAGAGTGGACACAGTCAGTCAACATTTCGATACTGCCTTATATTCTGGAAATACAATTAATATTAAAATTTTTGGAACGGTGGAATGGTTCATTTGAAAATGCTTAAATGTATAGTTTGACTGAGAAGAGTTGTCAATTCTAATCATGATGCAGCATGCAATGGAAGAAGCAATTTAATTCCATTACTTACTCTGTACTGAGAAATCAAAGCTCTTTGTATACTTACTCCAAAATTAATGGATTTGGCTCAGTGAGTAGCACTGCTGCCTCACAGCGCTAGGGACCCTGATTCAATTCTAGCCTCAGGCGACTATCTGTGTGGATCTTCCACATTCTCCATGTCTGCATGAGTTTCCAGGGTATCATAGTATTCAGGGATGTGCAGGCTAGATGGGTTAGCTTAGGAAAATGCAGGGTTACACGGATAGGGTATGGGGTGGATCTGGATGGGATGCTCTTCGGAGGGCCAGTGTGGACTCAACGGGCCAAATGGCCTGCTTACACACTGTCCGGATTCTATGAAAGAAGCCTTTAGTTCTGGTTTCTATCATTGAACTTTCCTAGTAGATTGTGTAGCTGGTGAAGGACAGAGATGACACAATGATGGAATCATCTGATGATGTTACAGCAGGAGAGTAAGGATCTATATCTTCTCATGTTGCATTCCTGTGTATGGTTAATATCCAAGAAGTTCAAAAAAGTGTTTTACAACCTATATACGTGGTATTGCACTGATATATTTTCATAGAAATAGAAAAGAAAGTTGAAACTTTCATTCAAAAGACGCATTGATCAAGGTGACTTCTTCCAGAACAATAGCTAATCAATCCCTATAGACTGACTCTATTTCACTTGTTTGATATCTTGCTGTTTTACTGCTACAGTACATTATTTTATCTTTCAGTAAATCTGAACAAGAAGTGTAGTTTGTACACATTGTTCTGGTGGCTTATTTTTAGTCTTGGATATGGTGGGAGAACTTGGCAGACATGAAAAATAAGCTTGAGACCATAAATGGTTCAGAGAAAAAGGCTGCAGGTTCAATTCATAAGGGATTACATCTGCTTTGGGAAACTGCAAGCAAAAAGGATGGGAAGAAAAACTAGATTATCAAGCTTTACTGAGCATAATCAAAGCTTTAAGAAGCAAAATGTTACATTTTCAGTGTAATGGAGGAATATAGAATACTGTAACAAATTACACCTCCAGTTTACTACTCCTGCAAAGAAGTTCACATTTAAGCAGGAGAAAATGTATTATTGAAACTTCCAGAGATTGTTTGATCAAAAAGTTATTACCTGATATACAGCATGGAAGCAGACCCCTTGGACCAACTCGTCCATACCAACTAGGTTTGCCAAACTAAACTAGTCCCGTTTGTCTGTGTTTGGACCATATCCCTCTAAACCCTTCCTATTCATGAACCTATCCAAATGTCTTTTCAATGTTGAAACTGTACCTGCATCTACTGCTTCCTCTGACAATTCATTCCACATACGTACCACCCTCTGTGTGAAAAAGCCACCCCTCAGGTCCCTTTTAAATCTTTTCCACCTTAGCTTAAGCCTACTTCTTCTACTTTTGAACTCCCATCACCTAGGCAAAAGACCTTAGCTATTCACCTTATCTATGCCCCTCATGATTTCATAAACCTCTATAATTCAAAGTTTGGGTGAAGATTTGTAGCTCGGGTGCTCATTGTTGTGGTTCTGTTCGCCGAGCTGGAAATTTTTGTTGCAAACGTTTCGTCCCCTGTCTAGGTGACATCCTCAGTGCTTGGGACCCTCCTGTGAAGCGCTTCTGTAGTGTTTCCTCCGGCATTTATAGTGGCAGAGGTATCTTGGGGTCCATGTCCATAGATCCCTCAAAGTTACCACCCAGATGGATTGTGTTAGCTTTCATTAACAGGGTGATTGAATATAAGAGCTGTGAGGTTATACTGCAGCTCTAGAGAGTCCTGATTAAACCACATTTGGATATTGTGTTCAGTTCTGGTCACCTCACCACTATAGGAAGGATGTGGAAGCTTTAGAGAGGGTGCAGAGGAGATTTACCAGGATGCAGCCTGGATTGGAGGGCATGTCTTATGAAAAAAGGTTGAGGGAGCTAAGGCTTTTCTCCTTGGAGTGAAGAAGGGTGAGACGGGGTTTGGTAGAGGCGTGCAAGATGATGAGAGGCATAGATAGAGTGAATACTCAGAGACTTTTTCCCAGTGCAGAAATGGCTATCACAAGGGGGCATAATTTTAAAGTGATTGAAAGCAGGTTTAGAGGAGATGTCAGAGGTAGGTTCTTTACACAAAAAGTGGTAGGTGCGTGGAATGGCTTCACAGGAGGCTCCCAAGCACTGAGGATGTCACCTAGACAGGGGACGAAACGTTTGCAACAAAAACTTCCAGCTCGGCGAACAGTACGACAACAAAACTCTACAATATCACCCCTCAACCTCCTACACTCCAGGGAAAAATGTCTCAGCCTATCCAGTCTCTCCTTACACCTCAAACCTCCAGTCCTGGTAACATCCTTGTAAACCTTTTCGGCATCCTTTCCAATTTAATGACATCCTTCCTAGAGCAGTGCAACCAGAACAGTATGGAGTACTCCAAGAGATGCCTCACCAATGTCCTGTATAGCCACAACATGACATCCCAACTCCAACATTCAGTGCTCTGAGCAATGAAGGAAAGCATGCCAAATGCCTTCTTCACCACCTTGTCTACCTGTGACTCCACTTTCAAGAAACTGTGTACCTGAACTTCTATGTCTCTCTGTTCCACAACACTCCCTAGGGCCCTACTATTGACATGTGTCAGTACTAAACTGGTTTGTCTTACCAACATGCCAAATGCTTTTGTTTTTCAAATATTTTAGATTTTCTATCGAGTGTATAATGTCTTATCCTTTTATGAGTTGCAGCAGCACATTTTAATTTGATTGAGAACTTGAGAAATGTTCTCTGATTTAATCCATTCCTTCACCTCTGTCAATGTTGACTAATTGTGACCAATTTCTAACATTTCTTTCATCTCCCAAAATAAACATTACAATACAGAAAGACCTTATAAAGTTAAACAAAAATATGATTTGTGCACTTGGCTACATTAGCTACAAAGTATGACTGAATCAAGTATTGCAAATAATTTGGACCACCTGGAGAAAGTTGACCATAACTAAAAGAGACAGCGTAATAAGAGTGTTCAATGAATGGCTCCGTAAACATTTCTAAATACTCCTTATAAAATGTCTCCCAGTTCGTCAACAAGTTAAAATTACATCTCTAAAATAAAAAAAAAGTTTATTTTTGAGGTATGTGGATTATTTCCATGACCTTACAGATGTTCAATTACAAAACATTAATGGAAATAAACCTTAAAACTGTATTCCAGCCAGCAACATTACAAACAATGGAAATGCTTGCATACAATTGTTATAAAGCACAATTCTCTTATTTTAAAAGTGGCTTCAATAGGAGCTTCCAGACTATCTTACACTGTCATTATGCAAACACGTTATGCAAAACGCTAGACACTGACTCTTCAATTATAGCCATGCAATGTAAAATAAAACATGTCAATTAGGGCAAACGTATTTTGGTACTTGATAGTATGACCTATCATATTCTGCTGTGCCCTTGATGTTTTACTTGTTATAACATTTCTCATCTCATCAAACCTTTGGCTTGCCATGAGAGTGCTGGATGAGATTTTCTAATTTACAATACATTTGGTAATATAGTAAATAGCAAACCAGATAGTAGCAGACTTCAAAAACATATAGACTGTGACAAGTTTCAACACATGGCAGAAGAAATTTATTGGGGATATGTGTTAAATCATTATAATCCAAATGTTTCTATCCTGAGAAGTGTGCAAGTAGAGGGACCAAGACTGTATATTCAAAGGTCCTGGAATGTGGGAAGATGTTGATAAAGAAAGCGTGAGGGAAAATTGGTTTTGTAAATAGAAGAATTGAATATGTAAAGAGCAAGTCATGCTACACAATCATAAATCTCTAACTTGGTCTCAGATGGAGTGCTGTGTATAATTCTGAGTAAACCACTATAGGAAGGTTGTCATGGGAAACTATTGAGGTTTCTTTTCACACAGCAGGTTATCATCCTGAGCACCTTACTTGATACAGTAGTGGAACCTGATACAAAGAATATTGTACTTGGATTTGAGTAAAATGTTGAGGTGTGAAACCAAACGGAATATTTCTTTAAAGAAGCAAGCACAAGTACAATCATCGAAATGGCCACTTTCTGTGGTGAAGATCCTTTTAACTTCTAGTACCACATTTTGCTGAGCAAAATAGGTTAAAGTTGCTGTGCAGTAGTGCAGAATCTAGGAAGCAATGAGAGTAATCAGAGGTAAAAATAAAGTCACCATAGTCCCACTTTATCTTTAGACAGAGAGGGACGACTGATGCTGAGTTTAACCTTCCAGCCAATTGACACAGGAAGGGAACTCCCACTTATTGCAGACTGACTGACATTTATCTGCCATCTTGTTTAATCCTTGACCCTACCTCAAGTACTTGTGACCATTCTTGGCTTAAGACAATGGCACTCAAAATTACTACCTTAAATTAGAAGCAACCTCTGATGGTATCTACATTACTTACTCACTTATTGAACATCTGCCCTGAGACACCTAATGTCTTCACAACCATGCATCTCACTTTAGCCAAAGAGATTGAATGCATTGTTGATCTCAACACTGAACCACAACTGCATCCCAACCATGCATTTTTTTAAAAACCTACTCATTTTAGCAGCGAAAACCATTTTTGACATTACAATTGCAAATTTCTCCAGGGCTTATTGAAATACAATAAGAATAATCCACTGCTGACCATTTCAAACTTGTATTATGTGTATTTTAAATTATAATTAATAATCTCCCTACAAGGGACTGGAGCAAATTACTAAACTGTAAAATGTGGTAAGTGCAAAAGCAAAATGTCCCTCTCTGAAGTTGAAAGTGTAAAGTTGCTTGCATAGAGAAGAAAATAGTGTTTAGTTGTTAGAGCTTCGAGTCACTTATTCCAGTAAAACTTTTAAAACATGAAAACTTGCTACAACATTCCTTCAGCTCATAGTTGGAATGTTAAATATCTTTGAAAAGCTGTTGATTTCTAATGCAATCCTAAGAGATTTCTAAATCTCCCTTGATGATTTTAGTTTATGGTCAAATCCACAGCCCTACTTGAACAATTCTCCAGAACACTGATTTCAGGAAAAATAAGGGGAACTCATTTCAACTGAAAAACATTTTTTCAGAGTACTGGTCTCGCTCAAAACCCTGGCTTCCCCTAGCACTCTCTGACTGATGTGTTTAAGGATATTATCACTGTTATTTTGATGCTTTATTCAACCTCTGACATTGCTTCTATGTTGTAGATGCTAAAATGTCAAAAGAGAATATGATAAAACATTATTCAAACTGGAGATGGATTAAATAAATCAAGGAACTGCAAATGTGTGAGACCTGTAATAAAACAGCAACTGTTGGTGAAACTCAGCAGGTCTGGCAGCATCTGTGGGAAGAAAACCAAAAGATTAACCTTCAGTGTCCACTAACTCTTCATCAGAGATGGGTCCACCTGAGCAACCCAGGACTTACATATCTCAAAAAACAATGTACAAAAATGTACAGTTAAGATGGAATAATTTTCTGTGATCACCTGTATTTGCCAACCAAAATATATTAATGTAACTCAGCTTTTGAGTTTATCGGGTATGTTGGTAACATTATGAGGCACACTGTTCACTGAGTGCTTATTCTTTACAACACCACCTAACTGAAGTGGACAGTTTGCCAGATGTTTTGATAAGAGTTGCTGACATTTGTTGTACTGATAAAATTTGGCAGCAACCAACGACAATTTCAAATGCATAAAGCAGTTATTTTAAGCATTAAGATAAGAACAGCACCATAAAAGCATCAAAATGTCAGTTATTCCTTCTTATTATATCAAATGCATGGCACAAATAGACGATTCAATTCAGATTTAAGTAGTTTCCACTGTCAAACATCTCAAGTTCCTTCCAATGTTCCATGTTTTAATAATGGAGGCATCAAATACGTCTTCATTGGTTAGAAAGGGGATGGGTAATAGAAGTTAAATAGCAGTGAAGTAGCTTCTAAATATTCCTATCTTTGTAAAACTCAGTGGAAATTTTGTTGGAGCCTTGAAATCCACAGTCCAAATGCTGACTGGTAATGAGAAGGAGCCCCAGCAGTGCATGTAAATCTGAGTATGCAACATCAGTAGGATCTTGATGTGATTCTGAAGCACTGTACTACTGTGGAGAGCACTGAGGCTTTGCCCATTTGTACTTGTCAATAAACGATTCAATTATTGGTCCTTCAAGGGCATACAGCAAATTGCTCCAAATCTGACAGGGATCTCAATCGAATGAAAATCAGAAGAATGTTTTCATGTCTGGGCAACTAACTGCACCAAATTACCACACGAGCACTGAAGTTCCAATATTATATCATAATTATATATCATGTTATTATATTATGTAATTGTTGATTTTAAAGACGATGAATCCAAAATTATTTTTAAAACCTTGGTAGTCTTTGTTATGTACATTGACTTTCTAAATTAAAACAAACTACATTAAACCACCTACATTAAGATTTAAGCATTTGTCATTAAGGGATAGAATATATAAAGAATTGTGTGCAATGTCAACAGTGAGTAAGCATTTGTTCTGGAGAACACAAAATAAATCCTGCTGTTTCCCAAAAGGCAAGATAACAATACTTGTAGAAAGAGCCCACATGACTTAATTTACAAGTGGGACAACACACGAGACTGCAACATACATTGTCCAAAACGCATTAAGGAAAAATTAAATTCACGAGACTGCAACGTACATTGTCCAAAACGCATTAAGGAAAAATTAAATTCAGGCATCAACATGTCCTGAATTATCAAACAACTATAAAAATTATATGTGTTTGTCATTCAGTTTGAATGCCCAAGGGAGTTTAGCATCAATGCAATTTCTCTGCCCACATTGATTAATAGTTCTGTAGCACAACAAACCTCAGGAGTACAGGTACACCAGAGAGAGAGAGAGAGAGAGAACAAGAAATACTTTTGTCATCAATGGGAGCAGAACGCAAAACATACTATCAGGACATAAAGAAATTCTGAAGTATTTTGAGTATTGCACATTGTTACAAGCTGTTCAAGGCCCATTAACATTTAAAAATAAATCTGAACATTTCATTTTAACCAACAGAATGTTTTCTAAAAGTAAAGCAAACTTTATAGTATAGAGAAGAATGTGACAAAAGAAACACCACAAACTCAACAATATGCACGTTAGGCTCTCAGTTTACTTCTTATTTCCCTTGAGATTTATCTCATCAAACACACCACTTTTTAAATTATTTACTCCTGCAGCGATCACCCATAAAAATGCCATTATCCCCTGAAGATGTTTCCACAGATTCAGCTTTTCTCAGTGGTAACAATAAAGTGGTGCGAGGGTCACTGTACGTTTTCCTATAAGCTTCAGACTAAGCAATCCTCCAGTTCTGTTCCCCACACGATTTAAACTGGATAAACTTCACATGCCTTCCACATAATCATTGATGAAATTTGCTTTAATCTGCTTATGATGCAGTTCTATGATATATTTTAGCTAATATCTGTCAGTGTGTTGCAAAGTACACAAAGTCCAAGCTTTAATCCAAAATGTTCTCCCAACAAACATCCAGACAATTTCAAACCATAGAGCCTTCCAAAGCTCCAGCAATCTCCATGATGATGTAGCCTGCTCTGGATAATCCTCAAACTGACCTTTAATGTGATTATCCATGATGAAGTAAATAGATTTCACATTCTTTCAAGGTTTATTGGATGCTTGTTAATTAATTTTGCTCCACCTTCCAAAATGAAACATCTCTGTGTTGCCATTGCTCTCATCTGCTTTGCAGAGATCATGTCTACACCTCTTCAGATCATTAATCTGCTGTTTTAATCTACTTTTATGACTCTTAATCATTTACATCAACATGACTTTTACCTTTCGTGGGTAATAGATTCACAAGTTTGCTTTAATTGCATTTATTTAATTTTCCACAATTAAACTTTACTTCCTAATGCTTCAAATATATTCCAAAACTGAAAGGTATATTCTAAGACATGTGAAAACTGAACTAAATAATCACAATGGCAGCTAAAACTAATGGAACCACAGATGCAGGAATTGAATTACTTTTTGGAACAAGCTACCCAACAGAAGGTGGGTATCAGCTGAAAGGGTGGAGTGTGTGTAACTTTGAAACAACAAAGTGTTTTTATTTTTCATGTAATTCTGGGCAAGGCTAGCATTTTTTGCACATCACTAATTGCCCTTGAAGTGTAGTATGACAAGGATTTTATGATTCAAGGCATTGCTGAAATGTTCATCTCTGGGAGATGATTAAATGGATCCTAGCTCGGTGAGTTCTCTTCAAAGTGAACGATGAGCAACACGAGACAGTCAGCTTTGAGTGTCTTTGAGAGAATGTGTGTATGTGTGTGAGTGTGAGTGTAAGTGTAAAGAGGCATAAATCTGTGAGAGGGTGTATGTGTGAGTGTGGGAGTGTATGTATGAGCATATGAGAGAGGGTCTGGAGATGAGTGTGTGCGTCTGTCAGAGTGTGTGTGTGTGTGTGTATAGTGCAATGGGGTCACCTGTAGTGTGACATGAATCCAAGGTCCCGGTTGAGGCCATCCCCATGGGGACCAAACTTGGCTGTCAGCCTCTGCTCGGCCAATTTGTGTTGTTGCCTGTCCCAAAGTCCGCCTTGGAGGATGATCACCTGAAGGTCTGAGGTCGAATATCCTGGACCACTGAAGTGTTCTCCAACTGGGAGGGAACACGCCTGTCTGTTGATTGTTGTGCGGCATCCATTCATCCGTTGCCATAGTCTCTGTTTGGTCTCACCAATGTACCATGCCTCAGGGCATCCTTGCCTGCAACGTATGACATAGACAACATTGGCAAAAGTGAGGACTGCAGATGCTGGAGTTCAGAGTCGATATTAGAGTGGTCTGGAAAAGCACAGCAGGTCAGGCAGCATTCAAGGAGCAGGTAAATCAACGTTTCAGGCAAAAGCCCTTCACCAGGAATCCTGCACCATTTTTCCAGTTGGCTGCTTTTATGGTACTGTTCACATAAAAGCAATGTTGGCTGAGTCACATGAGTACCTACCACGTACATGGTGGGAGGTATCTCCATCTGTAACGGTGGTATCCATGTCGACACTCTGACACATCTTGCATCATCTACCATGACAAGGTTATATTGTGTTGTCTTGAAAGCCAGGCAGTTTGCTACGAACAATGATCTGTTTGAGGTTTGGCGGTTGTTTAAAGGCGAGCAGTGGAGGTGTGGGGAAGGTCTTGGTGAGGTGTTCATCCTCATTGATAATGTGTGGCAGGCTGCGAAGAACATGGTGTAGTTTTTCAGCTCCTGGGAAGTACTGGACAACGAAGGGTACCCTGTTGGTTGCAGCACGTGACTGTCTCCTGAGGAGGTCATTATGGTTTCTCGCTGTGGCACATCGGAACTGGCCGTCGATGTGTTCTTATGAGGGCATCCGTGAGTACTTCCAGGTACCCGTCACGTTGCTCCACATTTGAACAGATCCGGTGTACGCGTAGGGCTTGTCCATAGGGGATGGCTGTTTTAATATATTTTGGGTGGAAGCTGGAGAAGTGTAACTTTGTGAGATTATCTGTGGGTTTTGCGGTAGAATGAGGTGCTGAGGTGTCCATCCTTAATGGCGATGCATCCAAGAATGAGACAGATAGTAGAGAGTAGTCCATGGTGAGTTTGATGGTGGGATGAAACTCATTGTTATCACTGTGTAGTTGTTTCAGTGACTCCTCGCCATGGGTCCAGAGGAAGAAAATGTCATCAATATACCTGGTGTACAATGTTGGTTGGAGATCTTGCATAGAGAAGAAATTATGTTCGAACCTGTGCATGAAAATTTTGGCTTATTGGGGTGCAAATTTGGTCCCCATGACTGTTCTGTGTGCCTGGATGAAGAACTGGTTTTCAAAGGTGAAAATGTTGTGGTCAAGGATAAAGCGGATGAGTTGTAGGACAGTGCTCGGAGACTGGCAATTTACACAGCGATATTGTTAGGTTAAGTACATGGGCAAAAAGCTGGCAAATGGAATATAATGCAGTAGATTTGAAGTTGTTCATTTTAGAAGGGAGAAAAAACTGCAGAAAGCTACAACAGAAAGAGACTTGGGGATGCTTGCGCACAAAACACAAAGCAAGTGCAGCAGATGATCAGGAAGGCTAATGGAATGTTGGCCCTTATGTCAAGGAGATGGACTATAAGGTAGGGAAGTCTTACTGCAGCTATACAAGGTGCTGGTGAGACCACATCAGGAGCATTTGGGGCAGTTTTGATCCCCTTATTTAAAAAAAGATATAATTTAATTTAAGGCAATACAAAAAAGGGTCACCAGGATGTTCCCAAGTAAGGAGAGATTGTCAAATGAACAAAGGCTAAAGAGGTTTAGACTCTACTCACTGGAGTTCAGAAGAGTGAAAGGTGATCTCACTGAAACATATCAGATTCTTAAGGGGTTTAAGTCAGCCAGGAGAAAGTGAGGACTGCAGATGCTGGAGATCAAATTTGAAAAGTGTGATGCTGGACAAGCACAACTGGTCAGGCAGCATCTGAGGAGTAGGAGAATTTGGCATTTCGGGCTTAAACCCTTCATCAGGAATGAAGGGCTTATGCCTGAAACGTTGATTTTTCTGCTCTTTGGATGCTGCCGACCAGCTGTGCTTTTCCAGCTTCACACTGTTCGACTTCTTAAAGGGTTTGACAGGGTAAATGCAGAGAGGATGTTTCCCCTCATGGCAGAGTCTAGGACCAGAGGGCATAGTCTCAAAATAAAGGGGCATCAATTTAAGACTGAGATGAGGAGGAATTTCTTCTCTCAGAGGGCTGAGAGTCTTTGGAATTCCTTGCCACAGAGAGTCGTAGGGTAGTGTCGTTGTATACATTTAATGCTGAAATCGATAGACTCTTCATCAGTAGATGGGTTATGGGGAAAGGCAGGAACATGCCATGATGCTATTGAATGGTGGAGCAGGCTTGAGGGGCCAAACAGCCTATTCCTGTTCCTATTTCTTATGGTTGTCCAGGCTTAGAAGTGACAAGAGAAAAGCAGGTGTTTTTACCAATAAACTTCTTAGTTACTCCAAAAGCTTTGGGCTATCATAGGACTTCTTTATCTATAGTGAGGACTGTGATATATTTCTTTCATTTCCAATTCCCATATCCAGTTTTCCTCTAGGTTCGGCTGCTCTCTTTTTGAATACTGCCTCCTCTCCTACTGTGCTGTTGTGTCTGGTGATGATTTCCCTACTCTAATTCCCATAACCTGATAACCTTGAGCCTCTCCTTCTAACAGTGCTGACTGGCAACTGAGCCATGGACTGAAAGGTTAGCTGCAACTTTGTGGGCTGTTCCAATTTCTCTCCCTCTACTATTGGCAGATATGGTCTCACAATTCAGCTCCTGTATCGTTGCTTTTTCTCATTAAGTAAATGGAGCCGAAGAGTCACCCTTTGAAGTTGATTCAGGATGGGGAAGGATTTATGCCTGTCCCATGAATACACTCTGACGTGGACCCAAATGCTGAAGTCTGATACATTTCCATTGGTTCAATTACAGCTCAACTTGTCACCTACTTCAGGAAATAGCAGTGGGGTTTGACAATAATGCCAGTAAACCAAACACCCACCTGAAAACTGTTAAAAAAAAGAAAGGCTCATTCTTTTAATGGACTGATATCATGCCACAATCATTTGACTGTACAGGCTATGTTTTTTTAAGTGAAAAAAAATCACAAAATTCAGGACTGATATGTTTGTATTTCCAGTGATGTTATCTATGTTTGTGCTGCTTTAAACTTAGTGCTTTTACACTTTCATAAATGTGAAGATAAATGATAAATGAGACTTACAAGAATTGAGCAGATAGTTGGACAGATCATAAATACCCCAAAACAAAATCCAAAAAAAAATTACTTTTGCATTATACCTTTCATGACCACATGTTGTACCATTGCACAATACAGGCCAAGAACAACAATGGTAGCTGAGTCACTATTGTCACAAAGAAAGAAAAGAGAACACATAACACAGTAACATGTTAAATAACACTGATGATCTGTGTTTATGGGATATTTATTGAAGGTTAAGTATCAGCCAATAAGGTGGTGAGAAATTTCCTGCTCTTCAAATAGTGACATGGGATTATTTACAACACCTGAGAAGGACAAATGAGGCCTCAATTTAATACATCATTCATCAGATGTCAAAACTGTTATGATCATCTTTCTGAAATAGTATATCCCCCGCATCTGGACTACACAAAGTGACAGCTATAGTGTGCCTCTCATTAGTGCACTGCAGTAACTCATCAAAGCTCCTTCTACAACACCTTCCAAACCCGTCACATCTACCACTAGAAAGGCATTGGTAGCAAAATGCATGGAAACATTACCATCTGCAAGGTCCCCTCCAAACAACATATCATCCTGAATTGGAAATATATCTCTGTTCCTTCACTGTTGCTGGTTCAAAATCCTGGAACATACTTCTAAACTTCACTATGAGTGGAATCAATCCAGATGAGTGGAATCAAGAAAGCAGCTTACTGTCACCATTCAAGGGTAAGTAGAGATAGGTAATATCCAGATCCTACTGTGAAAGAAAATTAAAAATAGCATGATACCTGTGGGTGGCTGAACATTTAAATTAATTCATGTTACCTTCTTCAGCCAATTAATTTCTTTTACAGAGAGTTGCCAAGTCACCAGCATCTATAACCATAAAGAAACAATGATTGTTTTTGCAAGTTATCTTGTTAATTTAGTAGAAACAAATATGAAAGCAAATATGTCCATTGATTCCCACCTATGCATTGGGACCTTCAGGATGCATTCACAAGCCATACAAGTAACAAGTAACTTTTAAAAATGTAGAGGATTTTACTGGCTCCGAAATGTAATCAAAAATAGAGCCAGCAAAAGAAGGTTTTCACCACTTTGGGAAACAGTTGGATTGTGACCAATGCCTAGAAACCACCATTGAATTAGTCCGAATCAATTCAAATTAAACCACTCAACCTCAAGCAATCTACTTTGTCATGAATTTCAAGTAATTCACTATTTTCCATTACTAGACAGGGATATTTTAATCTGTACGAATTTCCAAGCCTTGTAAAACCAAGCAGGCAGTGAAACTAGGTTTGCTTTCTGACTGTATCTGCACTGCATATCTATACTGCTTTAGTCTTTTGGCATTGACATTAAAACATTTACAGCATATAGCTACAAAATTTATCATTAATTTAGTGCTAATATTATTATTTCCACATAGCTCAGGGAGATTTACAATAGATTAAAAAGAAGGTGCCAGTGTTAGAAATTCAAAATGCTGTGTTATTAACGTTTATTTAAAGTAAGTAACGGAATACCTTTGTGCCACACATTTTGTTTTATTGGAAACTATTTGGAGTTTATTTTCAGGAATAGCAAAGCTAGTAGAGTGATTGTTCTTTAGCAATGATAGCTGTGGGTAGCCCAGAAAAAAACAATGGTCAGATGAGACCTAAGTAATGGGAGGTCAACTACGCAGACATTTACACAAGCATGCATTCCACAAAAGCACATTGGCCTTTTCATTGCATCTAGTTTATTAAGATGTTTGCTGAAATATATCAGTTAATGAGTGAAAGTAGAATAGATGTTATTTTAGTGAACAACTCAATTGGTCAATGATCTGAGTGATCACCAGTGAACCAAATGTCCATTGTTAACAATTACTCCAAAGCAAAATACTGCAAATGCTGGAAATCTGAAACAAACACAGACAATGCTGGAGAAACTCAGCAGGTCCGGCAGCACCTGTAGAGAGACAGAAGCAGAGTTAATATTTTGAGTCTAGTATGAATAAAGGTTCATATTGGCAATTCCTTGATTCAAATCGGGAGTCTTCCTAATCAAAAGTCTATTTCAAATTTGAATAGCCACTGAGAATCAGCACTACAATAAACTAAATGGAAGCATGCCGAAAGTCAAACATTGAGGATAAAAGAAGCAGTTGCATTTAGAAACAGTGCAGAGTCAACAGATCAATCCATAGATCAATTTTCTGGCCAATAAGTAGAAAATGAAAATTAACTTTTCGGTTCAGTTCAAACATTTTTTAAAAAAAAGATGAAGCAAACTATTGTGGACCCAGTTAAGCAACCAATGAAAAGAATAATAGCAGTTAGTTAAGAATGTTTATACAGGTTTAATTGAATAGGAGCAAAAGTGCTGGAAGATCAGCTATATGTGAGAGTCAACTTTAAAATTTAATGTTTAGGATTAACGTCCTATAGGCAAAAACCACAGGAATCAAAAGATCAATTAGTCAGTAAATGCCATAACAAGAGCAGAAAATGCGACTATTCAGAGGCTCAGCTGTACCAGCAGATAATGGCGTTAGGCATTGCCTCAATATCTAACAAAAACATGTCTTGGAAAAAAGAAAGGTCAGAGCATTGATTCACTGCAAGCAGATGGCAGAAAATAGGAAGCCATTGTAGTCAGGCAGAATACCTGCAAGCACTAGTACAATAAGTGGCACTGACAAGTAAGCTACGCAGCAAATACAATCTATCACACCGATGGTGAAGCCGTCCTTCATTCTGAGACCTGTGCAAGGCATACAGCAAAAAAGGACATTGGACCCACGATGCAAGAAATCTGGTTCCAAAGATACAGCCAAAGATTACAAGAGGAAATGACCAACAGAAGATATGCTCAGCAGAATGGCAACAGCAGCAAAGAATATGCCAGAGACCCACATAAAATAGTACATGAAGATTGCTGCAAGACATATGTGTCAAGAGCCAGAGTGGAACAATTTTCAAACAGCGGACGAATATGCTTTCCACATGGGGAATTTAACAAGTTGTGTGAACAAAGAAACCTTTGCCACAATCGACCTAACAAAAATCTGACAAGTGCACCATCCAAACCAAGAAAGACATGGGAGCTATTATAAATAAGGTAAAAACAATGACTGCAGATGCTGGAAACCAGATTCTGGATCAGTGGTGGTGGAAGAGCACAGCAATTCCGGCAGCATCCGACGAGCAGCAAAATCGACGTTTCGGGCAAAAGCCCTTCATCAGGAATAAAGGCAGTGAGCCTGAAGCGTGGAGAGATAAGCTAGAGGAGGGTGGGGGTGGGGA
>NC_057733.1:24545731-24564025 GCF_004010195.1 Chiloscyllium plagiosum | reverse complement strand
ACTCGACCCTCCTCCCTGGCCTATCACCTTCATCCCCACCCCCACTCACCTATTGTACTCTATGCTACGTTCTCCCCACCCCCACCCTCCTCTAGCTTTTCTCTCCACGCTTCAGCGTCTCTGCCTTTATTCCTGATGAAGGGCTTTTGTCCGAAACGTCGATTTTGCTGCTCGTCGGATGCTGCCGGCATTGCTGTGCTCTTTCAGCACCACTGATCCAGAAGCTATTATAAATAATCTACCAATCTGAATTCTGAAGGTCATGTACCAGGATCTTTGGATTTCAATGGTAAAATGAATAAAATATAAATTAATAGCACATAATGGGTGGCCAATCTCTTGCTTAAGTACATGAACAACATAATGCAGACAGGACAGTTGAACATGGAACCATAAATATTTTTCCTGGTAAACAAAAGCAGACTAGCAGCAGCAAACTATCAAAGGACTACAGCAGTGCTCCCTCTAAGATGTATGGTCACTGATTCCATTCCCAGAATTGCCTTCTAGATTCGGAAGCACTTGGACCTCAGTGCTTCCGAATCAGCAACAAAGCTAATTAGAGAACACATTGGATTATGGTTCTCAACAATATGACTATTTATGAGATCAATGAAGTACACATGATGGCAGAAGAGATCAAGAATACTCATATTGAGTCCATCTAAGATATGCAATAATTGTACCTGAACTGGTTCAACACAATAGATAGTTTCAAAGGCGATGCTACATTGCATGTACGTAAAGCCTGGATGACCTTAATCTTCACTGCAATTGGGAAAATCAAATTGGCAGAGATAACTATGAGGAAGAATTCATAGAGTGTTTTCAGGACAGTTTCCTAGAATAAAATATTGAATCCAACCAGAGATCAAGCTATTTTATGTCTGGTTTATCAGATGATTTCACATTACAAAGTTCCTTGAGGAAACAGTGACCATACTTGACAGAAGTTAAAATTTCGTTTGAGAGTGAGAAACATGAAACAATGTTAAACTTAAATAAGGATAGTTACAAAGGAATAAGAGCTAGAGTGGCCTAGGAAAGGAATTTAGCAGAAAAGCAATGTCAGATGTTTCAGAACATAGTTCATAGCTCAGAGCAGAGATATATCCCAATGCGGAAGGAGGATTCCAGGAAAGGGATCAACCAATCATGCTTAACCAAAGAATTTAACGATAATATCAAATTGAAACAAAAATATACAATGAAGAAAGATTAGTAGCAGGACTGAGGGTTAGGAAAGTTTTAAAAACCAGCAAAAGATAACAAAAAATAAGAATTAAGTTAAACTCTAAATTCAAAGTTTGGGTGAAGATTTGTAGCTCGGGTGCTTGTTGTTGTGGTTCTGTTTGCCGAGCTGGGAATTTGTGTTGCAGACGTTTCGTCCCTGTCT
The DNA here is from genome assembly GCF_004010195.1 of Chiloscyllium plagiosum. Classification (NCBI taxonomy): domain Eukaryota; kingdom Metazoa; phylum Chordata; class Chondrichthyes; order Orectolobiformes; family Hemiscylliidae; genus Chiloscyllium; species Chiloscyllium plagiosum. The sequence goes on along the minus strand of NC_057733.1, from coordinate 24,562,629 downwards.
AGGTGACATCCTCATTGCTTGGGAGCCTCCTGTGAAGCACTTCTGTGTTGTTTCCTCCAGCATCAAGAACATTTCTGAACTGACAGCCAGACTACTATGACCACTAGGACTCATAACAGCACACAAACCAACAGCCACTCTCAGACAATAACTCACCAGGACAAAGGACCCGATACCCAGCATGAGCAAAACCAACATAGTGTACAAAATCCCATGCACGGACTGCACAAAACGTTACATACGACAAACAGGAAGACAGCTAACAATCCATATCCATGAATACCAACTAGCCATGAAACGACATGACCAGCTATCCTTAGTAGCCACACACACAGATGACAAGCAATATGAGTTTGACTGGGACAACACTACTATTATAGGACAAGCCAAACTGAGAACAGCCAGGGAATTCCTACAGGCATGGCACTCATCCACAGATTCTATCAACAAACACATCGACCTGGACCCAATATACCAGCCACTGCAGCGGACAGCTGGAACTGACAACTGGAAGCGGCAGGGACAGGCCACTATAAATGCCAGAGGAAACACTACAGAAGCGCTTCACAGGAAACTCCCAAGCACTGAGGATATCACCTAGGCAGGGGACAAAACATCTGCAACACAAATTAAACTCTAAATGGAAAGTAGCAAATATTATAAAATAGGTAGAAAGTGCTTCTTCAAATATATAAAGAGGAAGAGAGAAGCCAAAGTGAACATAGACTTCTTAGAGAATGAGGCTAGTGAATTAATAATGGGGAATGAGGAAATGGCAAAGGAATTGAGCAATGCTTTGCATCAGTCTTTTTTTTAGATTCCCTACAGTATGGAAACAGGCTTGTCGGCCCAACCTGTCCAAACCGAGCCTCCGAACAGTAACCCACCCAGACCCATTTCCCTTTGACTAATGCACCTAACACTATGGGCAATTTAGCATGGCCAATTCACCTGACCTACACATCTTTGGACTGTGGGAGGAAACTGGAGCACCTGGAGGAAACCCACGCAGACGCGGGGAGAATGTGCAAACTCCACACAGACAGTCACTCAAGGCTGGAATCGAACCTGGGACCCTGGTGCTGTGAGGCAGCAGTGCTAACCATTGAGTCACTTCATAATGACATCGCAAAAATGTAAAATAGTCAAGAGGCAAAAAGGAATTTGGGAAAAAAACTCAATAACTATCACTAGAGCAAAACTACTAGGGAGACTGATGGGACTAAGACTGTTAAGTCTCCTGAAACTGATGGGCTGCATCCTCAGACATTACAGGAGTTAGCTATGGAGATAATGGATGCAATAGTAGTCATCTTCTAAGAATCCTTAGATTTTGGAGAAGTTCCAGTGTACCAACCTTATTCAAAAAGGGGGACAACAAATAGCAGGTTAGGTTATTATACCAGTTAGGTTAACATTTGTAATTGGAAAAATATTACAGTTTATTATAAAGGATTTAATAACAGAGAATTTACAAAATCATATTGTAATCAAGCAGAGTCACTATGGCTGCATGATAAGGAAATCAAAACTGACAAATTTATTGAAATTCTTTCAGGAAGTAACACACTAGTCAGATTAAAGGGAAGAGAAAATGGCTAACTCATAGACAAAGAATTGGGATGAGGGGAAAATTTTCAGGATGGCAACCTGTAACTAGTGGAATACCATAGGGACCAGTGCTGGGGCCACAGTTATTTACAATTTATATTCATGACTTGGATGACAGGAGTGAAAATATCATCCCCAGTTTATAGATGACTCAAAAATAAATCAGATGCTAAGTAGTGAGGATGACACCACCGGTTAAGTGAGTGGGCAAATATTTGGCAGGTAGAATATAATGTGGGAAATTGTAAGGTTATTATTTGGCAAGAAGAGTAGGGAACCGGAATATTTATTTAAATAGAGAACGGCTGCAGAACGTTGCAGTACATGGAGATTTGGGTATCCTCACGCATTTGTCACAAAAATCTAGCATCAAAATTCAGCAGGTAATAGTAAAGGTAAATAGAATGTTGAACTTTATTTTAAAGAGACTGGAGTCTAAAAATAGTCTTGGTTGAGTCGATTCTGCTTGCACTCTATGGAGTTTAGAAGAATGAGAGGAGATTATTTGAAATAGATAGGATTCTTAGGGGACTTGACAAGGTCGATACAGAAAGCTTGTTTCACCTTGTGGGAGAGTCTTGGACCAGAGAACATGATTTGAGAGTAAGGGGCCATCATTTATGATGGAGTTGAGGAAGAAGTTATTTTCTCAGAAGGCAGTAAATCTGTGCAATTCTTTATTGCAGAGGGCTTTAGAGGCTGGGTTGTTAAATATATTCATGCCTGAGATAGTCAGATTTATAATCAGGAAGGGAATCAAGGGTTATGGGGAAAAGGCAAGAAAGTGGAGTTGAGCGTTATTAGATCACCCGTGATCTCATTAATTGGTATCACTGCATGTTTTGATCTTTTACACTTCATTCAAGATGCAGTTCTGCCAATCGACCCTCCCAGAAAGTATAGCATTCACATAGAAGAAAAGACTAAGTATAAGCTGGATAAATGGATTGCAATTATGCCTTCTGTTTTGTGGATCACCACACAGACTGCTATAGTTGTATCACCTGTGTACTAAGGGAACACCATGCACTCAGGGTGCATAGATCCAGTAGAGCTAACTCTCTCTCTAATGAGATAGTCAGACAAGAGGAAAACAAATTGTGTATTTCACAATTTATAAAACCTTGTTCAAAACACTAGACTTATGAATTATGGAAATTGGAAAACAGAATTGTTTGGACATTACTGAGTTGAAGAAGGATTTATGATGTGATTCCTTGGAAAACGGTGAATCAAAGAGAACTGTGGGTTATTTGCTGGCTACTGGAAAGGCAGATACTGTTTTAACTGGCACCCTATGAACTGGCACTCTTAATAAACTGGCAAAAAAAGTATCCAAAAAATCAGAAATTTATTGTATTATCGCAATCTCCAACTATCAGTTAAGGGTGTGAGTGAGAAGACTTTCTGCTGGTAAGTTTTACTCAAGGCCAAATTACATTGTTATTTAAGTGACCTATGCTGTAACTAAAGTGTAACAGTGATTTGTATACCCCCAGCATTATGTTTCTATTATTTAGTGTGTGTATTTACTTTCAATTATTTGGACCTCTTGATCAACCGCAGTACTTGGTTACTGGCGTACTCCTGGCCCCATAGGTGCCGGATAATAAATGTTTGTTGTAATTTTGGAAAGAAAGACAACCCAAATCTTTTAAAAAGTGATTAGATTGATTTTATGGCCTTAATGCCTCAACCAATACACTTGAAAAGAAAGTTTAGGATCTATGCTGTTATCACCTAGCAACAGATTCTAGACTTTTGATTTTTGTTTTTCCACAGACTTGAGAGCAGGTGTCACTGCTGGTAGAAAGGAAACCATTTCACTCTCACTCACTGTCTGTCTCTCTCTCTCCCACACACACAGACAGACAGACAGACATACACACACACACACCCAGTCAAAAATTATATTTAAAAGAATGAGTTGAAGTGATATCCCTGGACTGTGTGCAGACTGCTCTCAAGACTGATGGTCCTAAGAACCCTTGGCTGACAGCAGTTCCCTTTGACTGGACTGAAATCTACTCCCTATATACTCTCCAACATGGCCATTTGGTTGAATAAACATGAAGTGTGTTTGTCTGGTAGGCAGCAGCACACGTTGTAGGTGTTAGCTTGACAGCTCAGAGTGCTTTACAGCAAGATGCTCCCTGCCCAGACAGATCCTTACCACAAGCAGCCCATGAGTGCCTGGCCCATATGCTGTACTCGTTGCATGGTGACCAACATGAAGGTTGTTTGCAGCCAGTGGCCAGGTACCTGGTCTGACTTCCCTGATGAGAATTCTCAATGTTTCATTTGTTCACGATGGATGATGCAAAACTCTGCATATTAATGAGGCAAGATGTGCTGTTAATAAGGTCATTAACAAGCAATAATAGGTAACTCACTGCTACCTAACAAGAATTTGTCTTCATAGAACCCCTACAGTACAGAAAGAGGCCATTCTGCCCATTGAGTCTGCACTGCATCAATCGCACCTCAATGCCCAGAACTTGGTTAAACGACAAAGCAAGTTGCTCCTAATGTCAAGATAAGCTTTACCAGACCTTTCACTTAGTGCTGCGCATTCCCCGCTTTAGCCCACATCATTCAGGCCTCTCTACGATTCCACTCGGTGTCTTTGTGTTTTTTGAAATCTGGCTATAGCCTCTTTTGATTTTGACAACAGCAATAACAAAAACAAATTGACCATTTTTCTGATGAATGAGAGATTTGCACTTTTGGCACAACTCATACAGTAAGGGATTAATTTCCAGTGCATTGCTTCCATTCTAGACATAACAAGTTGCAGATGAATCAAACCATACATATATTGTGAGCTGTGAGGAAGACAGTAATTGATTGTGATAGGAGTCCGAGAGCAGAGAGACCTTAAGCATGTGCATACAAACCAATAAACATGGCATGGCAGCCTGAGAAACTGATTAATAAGGCATACGGGATCCTGAGCATTATAAATAGAAGCAATGAACACAAAAGAAAGGAAATTATGGGGAATATTTTTTAAAAATCTGGCTCAGCCTCAGCTGGAGAATTTTATGTAGTTCTGGGCAGTACACTTGGAAGGATGTAATGGATAAAAAAAAACACTATACACCATCAAAAGAAAAGCAATGCTAAATAGAAAGTATGAAAGTCATGCATTTTATCATTGAAGCTTGGTACTTTTGTAACTGTTCACCTCGGGAGGAATGCTCTGATCCTGGTGCTCTTGTGAAAGGGGACCTGATAGATCCTTCTGATACTGAGACAGCACTAATCCAGCAAACCTAACAACATTTGACTTAACTGTGGTAGGAAGGAAACTAGAATCTTAGCTGGAAGACAAGGTACTAAAAACATTTAGAGATTTAGAAAATGTTGAATTTATAAAAAGGTTTTTCTTGAGCAATTCAACTGAATTCTTTGAAGACATGCAAGATAAATGTATACAAAGACAGTGTAGTGAATAAGGTAACATGGAATTTCAGAAGATCTTCAGTAATGGATCACAACAGAGACCCATGCATTATTTAAGGATAGCGGACCATATGAATCAAACATGGACAGGGGTCTTAAGTCCATTCGACCATTGATAAAATTATGTCTAATTTGTTTGTGTTTCAAATTACAAATTTCCACCTATCAATTACAACCTGTAAAAGACATTTGGACAGGTACATGGATATAGGCAAAAAGCTGGCAAATGGGACTAGTTCAGTTTCAAAAACCTGATCGGCATAAAGTTGGGCTGAAGGGTCTGTTTCCATGCTGTATGACTCTATCCCCATTAACCTTTGATTCACCAACACAACAAGAATCTATACACCTCTGTCTTAAAAATATTCAATGACCCAGTCTACACTGCCTTGTGATGCAGAGACTTGTGAATTCCCACAACTCTCTAAGAGAAAACATTTTTCCTCATCTTTAACCTAAAAGGACAACACCTAATTTTAAACTAATGATCCTTAGTTCTGCACTCATCCCCAAGAGAAAATATTATTCCCATGTCCAACTTGTCAAGTGTATTCAGAATCTTATACACTTCAAACAAGTCACATCTCATTCTTCCAGCCTCCAGTGAAAACAAGCCCAGTGTGTTCAATCTTTTCTCATGAGGCAACCTGTTCATTCCATGTATCAATCGAGTAAAAATCCTCTGAACCACCTCCAAAGCATTTACACCCTTTCTTAAATAAGGAGACCAAAACTGTGCATGGAATTCAAGATGTGTTCTCACCAATGCCCAGTATAATTGAAGCATAGGATCCAGCATATTTTGAAAAGTTTGAATTTACAGGTTCCTCTGAATTGATTGTTTCAGTTTAATATGTGGGAGTCTATGCCAAATACAAAATACATAAATGGGTTCACAAAATGAGAAGATAATACTAAATTAAAATGAAGCTTGTGAAATGTGTGCTGTATTTTTTAGTGACAAATAAAGAGCCTCACTTATCTTAATTTGTTTTAAAAGTTCAGATTGACACTGATTAACACTCTCCAATCAGCAAAGCAAAAATATAATTATATGCTTGCTTACTTCCGAGACTATGATATTATAAAAGAGGCCCCAGGTTAACGTTGCTCTTACAAGCACTAGTGAGGAATATTAATTTCATCAGCCTGAACTGAATTCCAACAAAGTTCCAAAGGTGTTCCAGCCCACTGCATTGCCCATTACCTAATGACACTCTTTCAATGGCCAAAATGTTAATTTGAGAAAGCTAACAATTGGCGTGAGATAAATGAGTATTTAATGATAGTGCAATGATGTGTGAAATGTACTTATTGATGCATATAATAACTGTTAATAGAGTACAATTACAATTGAATTTGATGGCTTAATTTACACCTTCTCCGAAATTGCTGCATGTGAAATCATTTTGTTACTACTTGCTGTCTTTAAATCATTTTACTCTGCACATCTTAACACAAGAAGTTCATGCCATTGATGGCTCAATGCTGTGTCCCATTAATTTTGAACAGACTGTACTCAAGGACAGAGAAGCAAAATACTGCAGACACTGGAAATCTAAAACAAAAACAGATAATGATGGAAATTTTCAGCAGGTCTATTGCAAAGTCTTTGGCTTGGACTAACAAGTGGAAGTGATATTTGTGCCACAGGAATGCCAGGCAATGACCATCTCCAATAGGAGACAATCTAACACCACCTGAAATTCTAAACAGAAAACCAAAAGACCTGGGGTTGCTGGAAATCAGAAATAAAAACAGAAAATACTGGAAAAACTCAACAGGTCTTCAGTTTGGAAGAAGGGCCACTGGACCCAAAAGGTTAACTTTGCTTTTTCTCCACACATGCTGTCAGATCTGCTGAGACTTTCTTGCAATTTCTGTTTTTGTTTGTGTGTGAAATTCAATGGCATTACCATCACTGAATCTCCCACTATCGACATTCTGGGAGGTACTATTAATCAGAAACTCAGCTGGAATGGTCAAATAAATACAATGGCTATAAGAGCAAGTCAGAGGCTAGGGATTCTGCAGCAAATAACTAAATCCCCACAGCATGCCCAACATCTACAAGGCAGAAGTCAGCAGTATGATGAACTATTCCCCACTTGCCTGGATAATTGCATCACTGATAACATTCAGAAAGCTTGACACCATCCAATACAAACATAGAACATAGAAAAGTACAGCACAGAACAGGCCCTTTGGGCCATGATGTTGTGCTGAGGATTAATCCTAATGTAAAATAAAATAACTTAACCTATGCACCCCTCAATTCACTGCTCTCCATGTGCATGTCCAGCAGTTAATTAAATGTCCCTAATGACTCTGCTTCCACCACCACTGCTGGCAACGCTTTCCATGCATCCACCACTCTTTGTGTAAAGAACCTTCTTCTGACATCCCCTCTACACCTTTCTCCTAATATCTTTAAACTATGACCCATCGTGCCAGTCAATCCTGCTCTGGGTAAAAGTGTCAGGCTATTGACTCTATCCATTCCTCTCATTATCTTGTATACCTCGATCAAGTCAACCTCTCTTCCTACTTCTCTCCACAGAGAAACGTCCAAGCTTAGTCAAACTCTCTTCATAAGGCATGCCCTCCTGTCCAGGCCATATCCTGATAAATCCTGACAAAGGAGCCCATTTGATTGGCATCACCCTTGGTCAGTAGCAGCAGCGTATACTATGTACAAGGTGAACTTGGAATTCGTCAAAGATCATTCCTTGGTATCTTCCAATCCACAACTACTTCCATCTAGAAGGACAAGGGCAGCAGATACATTGTAACTCCACTACCTAAAACGTCACCTCCAAGTTATTCACCATCCCAATGTGGAATGATATTGCCATTTCTTTAGTGTCATGGGATCAAAATCTAGGAATTCCCTCCTTAATGGCATTGGGGATCTTTTTACAGCATATGGAATACAGCAGTTCACAAAGACAGCTCATCAGCACCTCCACAAGGGTAACTAGGGACAGGAAGTAAATACTGACCAATCATCAATGCCCACATCCTTTGTCCCATGAAAGAATAAAAAATATCATGTCTGTTTATCCAATTGGCCTCAACCTTCACATTCCAAAGGAACAACAAACAGTGTCAGGAAAGAAAAAAGAACACTTTGAGAATCTGTATATTAAAGCGGTTTCTTGAGAAATAGCGAGTTGCATCATTCCTATAATATGAAGTTAAAACACAAATCAACAATATTCCATAGGTACAAAGCCAAATGGAATTAAAAAGAAAAATTGCATGATTAGATGCGCTTACAGAAATAGATAAGTTATAGTAATTAAAATACAAACATAAACATGAGTAAATATATGCATATGGCTGTTATACAAGTGATTGATTGACAACATTGTACAGAACTAGAGAATTGTTTATAAAAAGATAGCCCGCTCTCTGGTTGATTTCTCAGGGCAATGTTTTGACCAATCATAGTTAGACTTCTTGGTTTACCATTTTTAAAAAAGCTTGACAGTTAACTGCCAGTCATCATTAACTGCACTCTTTATCATACAGAATAAATTATGTTTTATCTTTACGTGGCTATTTCTTAAGAGTTGACCTGATGAGTGCAAGATAAAAAGCTTTGACAAAAAGTGGACTCAGTTTTGCTGTATTATTCTCTACAAGAGTCAACGGTTTGCATTAACTTTATAAATCAAATATGAACTGTAAATTTTTACAAGGTAATTACTGTGCTAAAAGAATCCAAACAAAAATACTGATGTCTAGATTAGAATTGTGCTGGAAAAGCACAGCAGTTCAGGCAGCATCCGAGGAGCAGTTAAATCAACGTTTCGGGCAAAAGCCCTTCATCAGGAATACAACTGAATACTGCCCTTGCTTACATATGGTTTGGGTTTTAGATTGGAAATCTAGTTCCAGGCTCTCATTGCTATTTTAGCTTTCACCTTCCATCTCTCTAAATAGGTTGAGAGTTCTATGATTATTATGACAGCTGAAGTTTGGTGCTCGGTAAATAGTTTTAAGTAACATTCTGATGGCAGTTCATGCAACTTGTGCAGATGTGGCTCTCAAAAGTCTGGCATTCAAATCCTTTTGCATCACAGAATTTGGGAACATCAATTAATAATATATAATCATTGCAAAACACTTATAGCCATATGCTCTTATAATTGTCATACAATGAATTTTTCACTGAATTTATTTGTATCTCTCTCCTCTTCCAAAAAAGATTGAATTCCTGTTTATAAGACAGCTTTCTTCAACCCAACCTCAGTAGTAACTCTTCATGTGAAAACCTGTGCAATGATAGCACGTAGAACATTTTGTGAGGGGGAACATGGCAACTGAATCTGATCCTAATCTAACCTGACCTCAACAGAAATTTATTTTCAAATTGGGGATACCAAACAATGCAATCAAATGTTCCTTTTTCCTCTGGTAATCTAGACATGCTGAGTCCAATTTTAGCACCCCATGCAGGTTGTAGTGTTCCCATGTATTTAATGCCTTTGTCCCTCTTGATGGTGATAGCTGTAGGTTTGGAAGGAGTTGTCTAAGAAGCATTGGTAAAATTTTTTGGTGTATCTTGTAGGTGTTACACATTGTTGCTACCTTGCATTGATGGTCAGGGGAGTGAATGTTTCAGCATGTGGTGCAAATCAAGAGGGCTGCTTTGTCCTCAAAAGTGTCAAGTGTCTTGAATGTTTTTGGAACAGTACAAGTGGGGAATGTTCCATCACACTCATGACTTGTGTCTTGTAGACAGTGGACAGGCTTTGGGGAGTCAACAGGTGAGTTACCTGTTGCTAGATTCCTAGACTCTGAAGTGCTGTTGTCACCATAGTATGTTTATGGAGTAGTTTAAGCTCAGATTTTGGTCAGTAGTAACCCCATGATGTTGATATGTTGGTTTGATCATAATATGGTATATATCATGTGTTGCTGTAATATAAAATACTATATCTATGTGGATACAATGTTCCATATAGACACAATATTCCATATGAATGCAACATTCTTTATACATTCATCCAAAGGCCATTCCATTTCTTATACATTTTTTGGGATGCTAGCCTTACTGAGACAGTCAATATTTATTGCCAATCCTAATCTGCTTGATATCCTCCTTTGAATTCACCCTCAGCAACGCTCAGCAATTGAGTTCATGCTCAGCAAAGGCAACTTCAATGTATCAAAGGCCCACCCATTCAAAGTGAAAAATATAGCTTGCTCCCATAAGCTGCAGAGAAATAGACTTGCACAGACCTGAAAAATTTTCTCCCTTTACAAAACCTGCCAGACTAGCTTGATATTGACAGCATCTTCAGTTGTTATTAAACCTGAAAGTTATATTGTTTCAGGAAATAGCAGGCTTCTGTTCAAGGGAATTATTAGGTGTTTTATTTCTCACTTAATTTATGATGCAAATGATTTTCAATCATACTATAACTAACTGTATCTGGCTATAAATCTGACCATGACACTGTAATGAGAAAAATATAAATTTTATGAATTGTCTATGCTCCACCATATGTTCAACTATCAGAATGGAGATAAATGAGAGGTTCCTCTGTTTTTTTGATTATGTAGCAATTTTTATGTTTCTATATAAAGTCATGGAGTCATACAGCACAGAAACAGACCCTTCATTCCAACTCATCCATGTTGACCAGGTTCCTAAACTGAGCTAGTCCCAATCTGTTTACCCATAGTTACACTCTGATTACTTTGTAATGAATAATAATTCTTGTTCATTGTAAAAAACTGGTCAGTGCTTTCTATCTACCCTTGTCTGAAAGTCAGGAAAATTGGGGCACTGTATTGAGTGTGCACTTTAATGAAAATCTTTATCATTTGGTATGACTCTGGGAATAACACTCTCCAGTTGTAAGACTCTATCTCAGTGAGTCGAAGAGAGTTGAAAACTCAACATTAAAAACAAAAAAAAACTTGGACACCAAGCCAAGCTTTTTCTCTAAATGATATTAATAAAACTTAAGAGTGTATTTCATAATCTGCAAATAAAATTAAACTTTTTTTAAAGCAAGATTATTGTCTGTTGAAGTGAAAGTGACAGGGGAAATAGTGCAGGGTTTATAATCGGGAGCAATGTGTCTACTGGCACTGTTTTAGTTAAGAAAACAGTCTAAGATTCAAAAGGTGAATGACAGAAGTTTAACAAAAGCTATTAATTTGACACAAACTCAGTAATGAATATGCTGGAGGCACAGGCAGGAAGGTAGCTTCAGTCTGTAAGGAGAGCGAGCTGCAGGTTAAACTGATGCTAAACAAGTATGACTGGAAAAATTAGAAAGACATAAGCAGATGTTTGAACTAGTCACTTGCATTTAAATAAATTGAGGGTGATTCAAATGTTTAAAATATTTGAATATTTCCAAATAACTAATAAATCCACATATTTAAGCCTTTACTGCTGCCAATGGCTTTCTGGGCCTCACAGGTGAAGACTTGATCAAGCTACAATATGGTATATTAATGATGTGAAAATCTGTCATGATATATGTAAAATTAACCTAGTCTTCTCATTTACAACACAGAGTAAAAGCATTGATATCAATATCTCAACAATTGTATTGTTGACAAAAATGGTCACAATACCGGTGCTTATTATTCAGTTATAATTTTTAAAACTACGTAATTTGGAAAATGAGGGAGACAAATTATTCTTTAAAGTTCCCAACAATATGTTCCTTCATATTTCTTTCTTTATTGCTAATTATACTGAAACCTGTCATGTCATCATCTTTGACACAATGAGTAGTTTCAAATGTACGAGAAGTAATTCGAAAAGCCATCACTGACAGATTTTAATTTTCAACCCCTGTAGTCACTTTTATTCACTAATTAACACTCCATTCTATTGTGATAGAATGATTTCTATGCTCCCCTTCTCTTTTGTTATTAAAATAAATTGACTTACTGCAGGCTCCCTTTTTAATCTGGAAACCAAACCTTTCTTCGGTCTATAATACTATCTGTGCATGAGATCTAGGCTTGTTCACTCTACAAAATATTCTGAGTGAGGAAGGTACAAGTGATTGCATTCAGAGTTTCTTTTAATAGTCATTGGATATGACTAGAATAGAATTTAGTACTAGTTGCCCAGAGGGCAGTTAAGAGTCAACTACATTGTTGTGGGTCTTGAGTCACATGTAGGCCAGATTAGGTAAGGACAGCAAATTTCCTTCCTACAGGTCATCAGTGAATCAAGTGGCTTTTATGACAGTCAGCAATGTTGCCATTTAACTAGATTTTATTACTAGGTTTGTTTTGTTGAATTCAAATCTCATTATTCTTTCAATGAAAACCAAACACATGTCTGGGGTTCTAATTACGAGTCCAGTGACATTACCACTATGCCATCACCTCCATACATATATGCATATGTAAATATGTATAACTTAGTTAAAAATCACACAACACCAGGTTATAGTCCAACAGGTTTAATTGGAAACACCAATTAAACCTGTTGGACTATAACCTGGTGTTGTGTGATTTTTAACTTTGTACACCCCAGTCCAACACCGGCATCTCCGAATCATGTATAACTTATTTATCTTTAATATCTTATTATCATTTGCCTCAACAACTAGAATAATTGTTTTCTCCTTTGCCTTTTCTATTTATGTCTACAAAATAAATTACTTTAAAGGGAAAAAAAATCAGTACATTACTTTGTTCCTATACTTTATAAATACAGTGCAAGTGTTGCGTTTCTATGTTTTAAATCACCCCATCTTCATTGTGTGTTTGAACAAAATGAACAAGAGTTGCCTTTTTTTTTACACTTTGCACTTTGAACGATTTTGTTTGAAAATTTAAAATTGACCACTCTTACAAACCTGATGAGCTAGCACATATTGTTTTCATGAAGTCTATCAATAAAAGGAGCCAATTTTCTCATATTACCACAGGCTGGCGAGATCATTCTAATTCGATTTATTTCAACTTGACAAGCGGGTAACCATGCTGTTACAAAACCTCTCCAAGGAACAGAAATTGGAACCACACACCAAGGATAAGCTCCTAAACCAGTGAAGAAAATATTACATGGAAATCAATAGAAGGTTTGTCACTTTTGGTTATATAAGCTGTCATTCTCCAGCGTACTGCATGTTTTGTAGTTTCTACATGATTATACTGGATGTTCTGGATGAGCAGCAATTTAATGCACCAATTTGATATTGAATGAAGAACTGGTCACACCTATTGACCCACTTCTTGGTTTTCTCCTTCGCTGTGACATCGTATTATATTTCCCTTCAAAGAAATTTGTAAGTGCAATGGGGTGGCCAAAATAATTTGTGTTGCAACTTTTTCTCTGCCTCAAAGTCCATTTCTCAGACAATTGCAAATCTGACTTACAATAAGGAATAATCGTGACAGCCAATTTCCTACAGGTATGTAAATAGTCATTATTTCCCATGTCAGTATCCTTTGGAGGACTACTGATGAGATGTTCAATTGCTGAAAATGAAGCAAAACATGCAAGGTGCACACTCTGTCCTCTTGTAATTAAATTGCACAAATACAGGACCAGACTTTCTTCTGCTCACGGAGGTAAGAATCAGTTCACAAAACACGCAACTTCATCATTGTAGACCAAACTATTTTCTTGTGGCTTTCTAATCACCCATGACAATTTGACTTCATCTGTGAAATGCACACCTACACTGTCGGTGTCAACATATTAAAAGGAACAGGGAAGTTTCTTTTTCCCTAAAGCATACCATTTTCCACTTGTTATGAAACTTTAAACAACAGGTCTCTTCATTCAAGGCAAGAACAATTATACCAGATTTGTAACAGTGCAAGATTTGAGAGGAGCAACTTTCTTCCAGCACTTTTCTCAATGTTCAAACCTACAAATCCTCCTGCCTGGCAAGAGATTCTCTGCCAGAGTAATGCCAAGTAGATGTTCACATCAAGCATTGCTATAGAACTGCCATCAACAGATCTTCACTAACTTCACTTTCTTTGGTGATCAGCTACTTCCTGTATATAATTCCATTTTGTCATTGGTGCAGCACCAGGCCACCTCTGCGACATTGAAGCAACCATCCCTTTTGGACTCAGCAGGTAGTGCTTTAGCAGAGAGGTTGGACAATCAGAGAACAGTGAGAATCCCTTAAAACACAGGAATCCCTCACACTGTTGGTCAGGTTATCAAGGTGTGCTGTCCACAAGACTGGATGAAGAGTGGTGCTGGGGATTAGCCGGCAACCTTGCCAGTTGTTCATCTACCACACATGAGATAATCCTGTTCAGTTATTGTCCATTCTCTCACTCTACTGCCACTGCCATTGCTCAGTACATCTCACATCTATATTGCATGCTGTTACATGGAAGTCATCAGGTGATTGTACACATTCATATTGGTACACCCCCAAGCTGCGACATGGGGGAGATTATGACCATGTATGGAATGTATGAGAGCACAATGCATCAGGAACTCAGCTTGATGGTCATTTGTCTGCCATTACAAATCTAAATACTCTCCCCAAGGGAGACGTAGAGTCATAGAGTCATGGAGATGTACAGCATGGAAACAGACCCTTCGGTTCAACTTGTCCATGCCAACCAGATATTCCAACCCAATCTAGTCTCACCCGCCAGCAGCTGGCCCATATCCCTCCAAACCCTTCCTATTCATATACCCATCCAGAAGCCTTTTAAATGTTGCAATTGTACCAGCCTCCACCACATCCTCTGGCAGCTCATTCCATACACGTACCACCCTCTGTGTGAAAAAGTTGCCCCTTAGGTCTCTTATATATCTTTCCCCTCTCACCCTAAACCTATGCCCTCTAGTTCTGGACTCCCCGACCCCAGGGAAAAGACTTTGTCTATTTATCCTATCCATGCCCCTCATGATTTTATAAACCTCTATAAGGTCACCCCTCAGCCTCCAACACTCCTGGAAAAACAGCCCCAGCCTATTCTAACTCTCCCTATACCTCAAATCCTCCAACCCTGGCAACATCCTTGTAAATCTTTTCTGAACCCTTTCAAGTTTCACAACATCCTTCCCATAGGAAGGAGACCAGAATTGCATGCAATATTCCAACAGTGGCCTAACCAATGTCCTGTACAACCACAACATGACCTCCCAACTCCTGTACTCAATACTCTGACCAATAGAGGAAAGCATACCAAATGTCTTCTTCACTATCTTGTCTACCTGTGACTCCACTTTCAAGGAGCTATGAACCTGCCCTCAAAGGTCTCTTTGTTCAGAAACACTCCCGAGAACCTTACCATAAGTCCTGTTAAGATTTGCTTTCCCAAAATGCAGCACCTCACATTTATCTGAATTAAACTCCGTCTGCCACTTCTCAGCCCACTGGCCCATCTAATCAAGATCCCATTGTAATCTGAGGTAACCTTCTTCGCTGTCCACTACACCTCCAATTTTGGTGTCCTCAGCAAACTTACTAACTATACCTCTTATGCTCATATCCAAATCATTTATATAAATGATGAAAAGTAGTGGACCCAGCACCAAACCCTGTGGCACTTCACTGATCATAGGCCTCCAGTCTGAAAAACAACCCTCCACCACCACCCTCCGTCTTCAATCTCTGAGCCAGTTCTATATCCAAATGATGAGTTCTCCCTGTAATCCATGAGATCTGACCTTGCTCACCAGTCTCCCATGGGGAACCTTGTCGAACGCCTTACTGAAGTCTATATAGATCACATCTACTGCTCTGCCCTCATCAATCCTCTTTGTTACTTCTTGAAAAAACTCAATCAAGTTTGTGAGACATGATTTCCCATGCACAAAGCCATGTTGGCTATCCATAATCAGTCCTTGCCTTTCCAAATACATGTACATCCTGTCCCTCAGGATTCCCTCTAACAACTTGCCCACCACTGAGGTCAGGCTCATCGGTCTATAGTTCCCTGGCTTGTCTTTACCGCCTTTCTTAAACAGTGGCACTACGTTTGCCAACTTCCAGTCTTCCGGCACCTCACCTGTGACTATTGATGATACAAATATCTCAGCAAGGGGTCCAGCAATCACTTCTCTAGCTTCCCACAGAGTTCTCAGGTACACCTGATCAGGTCCTGGGGATTTATCCACCTTTACCCATTTCAAGACATCCAGCACTTCCTCCTCGTAATATAGACATTTTTCAAGATGGCACTATCTATTTCTCTACACTCTATATCTTCCATGTCCTTTTCCACAGTAAATACTGATGCAAAGTACTTGTTTAGTATCTATCCCATCGCCTGCAGATCCACACAAAGGCCGCCTTGCTGATCTTTGAGGGGCCTTATTCTCTCCCTAGTTACCCTTTTGTCCTTAAGGTATTTTGAAAAACCCTTTGGATTCTCCTTAACCCTATTTGCTAAAGATATCTCATGTCCCCTTTTGCCCTCCTGATTTCTATCTTAACTGTACTTATACTGCCTTTATACTCTTTTAAGGATTCATTCGATCTATCCTGTCTATACTTGGCATAAGAGGTACAGTTAGTAAGTTTGCAGATGGCACCAAAACTGGAGGTATAGTGGGCAGCGAAGAGGGTTACCTCAGATTACAACAGGATCTGGACCAGATGAGCCAATGGACTGAGAAGTGGCAGATGGAGTTTAATTCAGATTAATGCGAGGTGCTGCATTTTGGGAAAGCAAATCTTAGCAGGACTTATACACTTAATTAGTGGGCGGCACGGTGGCACAGTGGTTAGCACTGCTGCCTCACAGCGCCAGAGACCCGGGTTCATTTCCCGCCTCAGGTGACTGACTGTGTGGAGTTTGCACGTTCTCCCCGTGTCTGCGTGGGTTTCCTCCGGGTGCTCCGGTTT
>NC_057733.1:24493784-24544686 GCF_004010195.1 Chiloscyllium plagiosum | reverse complement strand
CAGAGGGTGGTATGTGTATGGAATGAGCTGCCAGAGGATGTGGTGGAGGCTGGTACAATTGCAACATTTAAGAGGCATTTGGATGGGTATATGAATAGGAAGGGTTTGGAGGGATATGGGCCGGGTGCTGGCAGGTGGGACTAGATTGGGTTGGGATATCTGGTCGACATGGACGTGTTGTGGATCAATAGCTGTGAATGTGGATCATTACTGACTGACAATGGGTTGTTTGTGGTAGCTGCCCATGCAGTGATAAGGTCATGGGAGAAGGTGCTCAGGCTTTAAAATTATTGAACTCGATATTGAGCCCAAAAGGCTGTAGTACTCTCAAGCAAAAAATGAGATGCTGTTCTTCCAGTTTGTGCTGAGCTTTGCTGGAGCACCATAGCAAGCCTGAGACAGAGACGCTGGCCAGGGAACACAGTGGTGTGTTGAATTGGCAGGCAATCATTAGCTCTGAGGAAGGATCACCAGACCTGAAGCATTAACTCTGATTTCTCTTCACAGATGCTGCTGGATCTGCTGAGCTTTTCCAGCAACTTCTGTTTCTGGGAATTTGCTGACGACAAATTGGCTGCTGTGTTTCCTGCATTGTAATGATAATTACTTGATTACCTGTAAATTGGATTGAGCCCCCTGAGGTTGAGAGTGATGTTGAATTAGGTCAGTTCGCTGGATGGTTAGTGTGCAATGCAGTGTGATGCCAATAGCATCAGCTTAATTCCTGTACCAGTGGAGGTCACCATGAAGGTTTTGCCTCTTGCCTGAGATGTGGTGACTCTCAATTTAAACTCACTACCAATTGTCACTTTATAACAAGGAGGTGTCCAAGGTCCTCTGAAACTATGGCAATTTTTCTGTAAGTCATAGTCTCATACAGCATGGAAACAGACCCTTCAGCCCAACTAATCCGCTCTGACCATAATCCAAAATTAAACTAGTCTCACCTGCCTGCGATTGGCCTATATCCCTCCAAATATTTTTTATTCATGTACTTATCCATATTTCTTTTAAAGACTGTAATTGTACCTTCATCCACCATTTCCTCTGGAGGTTCATTCTGCACACAAACCACTTTCTGTGTAAAAATGTTGCCTCTTATCAAATCAAATTAACTCTGAACTACAGCACTTTCAACTCATTGACTAACTGGCACAGGAACACTATGGGAAGAACATCTAAAATGTATAGCTGATCCCAGATTTGTAGTAGATTCTGCTGTTTTCCTGTCTGATGGCGCACTAAAGCTGCAGAGATCAAAGGCATTTCATGTAAAGTGAAGCGGCTTTACACCAGGATAATTCTGGACAAAAATGAAACTTAATAATTGTTTCTTTTGTTGAAATAGAAGGCTATTAGTCAAGTTTTGAAAATGTTTCAGTGGTTTGGGAAAGTTATTCTGAAGGGTATTGGAAGGAAGTGGGAATGGAGAACTGAGTTGGATGATCAGCCACAACCATATTGAATGGCAGAGCAGGCTCACTGAGCTGAGTGGCCTACTCCTGCTCCTGTTTTCTACGTTTCTATGCTTTTATTATTCTGAGGGATATTTTGCTTGAATTGGATTGAAATTGCATTTTCCGTTTTTTGGATATTTGGCATAAGAATATCAATTCAAGATATCTTATTTCTTCATGTTCTCAAAACATAATAATGTTTGAATACATAACTTTTCCATTAAGTTTTTACTTATGTCAAGTGGTCTGATGGTTGAGGCAATTAGTTCTTTTCTCAATGGTTCATGTTCACAATGGTATAGGTCAACAGTAGAAAATTAATACCACTCTCTATTGTCTGCATAATTGTTTCCACAGAGGGAAATGGCCCAGAGTCAAAGAACCATACAATGTGAAAACAACCTTCCAGCTCAGCAAGCTAACTTACATATCATTAACCTGAGTTACAAATCTTCTCAAAAATCGTTAACCATACAATCAATTCGAATTCAGCATTGAGGTATAAAAGGAAGATTAATCTTGGGCAGTTTGTAGCTTCCGCATGATGAGAACAGTGACATTGTCCTTAATACTGTCACTATTTATTAAAAATGTGCAATGAAATCCTGTTATAGTAAACCAATTATAACAGAACACTGTCCAAAAGTTCTGAAGCACTTTCCGTATCATTATTGGCTTCATATACAGTGTAGTGAGGCATTATTTTTCCTTTAACTCCGTCATTCAAACTTGTTAGAAGGTACTGCATTTATTAGATGAAGCACATTATTACAACTATGCAACACCTGAAAATCTTTGAAATCCAGAATTACTTTGTGTATTCACAATCATCACATGTGCAAACACAAAAGTCATTTTATGCAAAGCAAGATGCAACAAAAAGACAAAATGAATGATTATCTGGAGATCAGGCAGCATCCAAGGAGAAAAAGCAAGCTAAGGTTTCGAGGCATCTAGTATCGAAACGTTAGCTTGCTCTCTCTCCATGGATGGTGCCTGACCCACTGTGATCTCCAGCACTTCATGTTTTCAGTACAGATTCCAGAATCTGCAGTAATTTGCTCCTACTGAATGATTATTTGTTTTGATGCTGTTGATTGAAAGAGGTGTTTTGGCCTAAACATTGGGATGAAACTTTAATCTTCTTTAATCTTCTGCTGTGAGTTCTTTCGCAACAAGATGCGTGGAAAGACAATCACTTGGTTCCAATATTGAAGCCAAATGATGGACAGTGCTGCAAACTCAGAAGTCTTGTTTCATTGATAAGACTTGAAGCTGAAGCTTAATCTAATAATTCAAATCCATTATATTATTCAGGTGCTAATCTTTCTGCAGAAACTATATTAGCTGCAGCCTGTTTCATTTTTCCAAAGTGATAGAAACAGATTTCATAGCTATAGAAGAAAAGATTCCTGCGTTTGAACACACAACAAATGCCCTTGGTTTTCAAATGTAATTCCTTGAATAATCTTCCCTGTGCCTTGAGAATGTGATAACACACAAAAGTTGAATAACAAATCAATACTTTGCAGATTTTATTCTTGCTGAAAGGCAGTTACATTTATTTTTTTTTTAACAACAAGAGATGGCATCAGAATAGAATCTCCCTTGACAGTGTGATACAACTGCAAAGCATTATTATAAAAAGCTAAATATTGTGAATGCTGGAAACACAGAATGCTGAAGAAACTCAGCAGGTGTGGAGAGTTAACTTTAACTTCTTCAGAACTCTTGACAGGCAGAAGTGCAAACTTCACATCACTGTGTGTCTGGAGTCACATGTAGATCAGATCAGGTAAGGCTGGCAGATTTCCTTCCCATTACTGAACTAAACAACAGTTGACAGTGGTTACACTGTCAAATTCCTTCTTAAAAATGTTCCTAGTTTTGGCCTTTTCAGTGGCAAAGAATTCCACAGACTCACCACTCTCTGAGATTTCCCCTCATGTCAATCCTAAATGGCCTGTCCCACATCCATAGTCTGTGATCCCTGATTATGAACTCCCTAGTCATCCTATCCAGTCCTGTTAAATTTTCTAGGGTGATCATTTTGCTGTTTGATGCATGCAAAATGTTTGACATCTACATCTAAATGGTTATTGCAATTCACAATAATTATTTATTAGGCCAACTATGCCACTCACAGAATACTTATAGCACAGAAGGAAGTCTCTCTGTAAGAATGACTAAGCTATTCCCATTTCCTTACTTATGTCCCCAACCCTACAATTGATTTTCTTCAAATAATTACTCAATTCTCTTTGAAAATTCATTTTTGAATCTGCTAAAGCTACATGTATGCATTCTTCATCTCAACAACTCTCTGCATAAAGAAGATTTCACTCAAGTTGCCTCTTATTCTTTTGCCAATTACTTTGATTATCTACTCTCTAGTTCATGAACCTTCTGTCAATTTAAACAGCGTCTACTCTACCCCATTCCCCTCAGGATTTTAAACACTTCCATCAAACTTCCTCTCACCCTTCTCTTATCTCAAGGCAACAGCCCCTATTTTGCCAATTTGTCTCTCATCACCAGAACATTTCCATAAAACCATTCTGCACCCTTTCCAATCTACATTCAGAGCTTTTTTTCTGAACTGTAGCATTCAGAACTAAGCATACAACATGCAGTTGAGACAAAACCAATGTTTTATAAAGGTTCATTTCTTTATTTAGTTACCAAATTGGACAGCAACCTCAGGTGAGTACAGATGTGAAAATATGAAAATCCAGAAGATGCTGTTCCAGATGTGCTGCTCTTTTGTATCACAAGAACGGAATTAGACTGGCAGCTTTCTTTGTCCATTATACCGAGTAACATGGAGTGCTGTAGTGGCATCACAGATATGTACTGAACTTGTCTCAGAAAGATATACCTTGTCCATTTAAACCTAATAATCCTTTATATCAAAGTGGTATGTCTTAACCAATGACAAACAATTTGGTATTGATAATTAATTTTTTACATACATGTGGCCTCATTCCTTCAGATTCTTTGAGTTTTCAAAAACGTAAATGATTCACTTTTCATTTCTTTGTCTCTTCTTTTCTCTGTCTTTGTCCAATCTTTCATTTCTGTTCCGTGACTGAGTTACACTGTTACCACACCTCATTTGACAGCACTTTCTAAAACTTTCCAATGCTGTAGGAAAAAAAAAATCCTGGTCTAAACTCTGCACTGTTTATTAACAATACTTCAATATGATTGATTAAAGAGACACTGAGCTGCTTGGTCCATTACACAAGTCTCAGAAGATGTGGACCTCTAATTTACAGCATGTGTCAGTGTAAAATATTGTAGAAACAGCAACAGGATGATTGGCCAAATTACCTTCTATGAACGATAGAATCCCTATCCTATTAATGAACAATGGCTGTGATTTGGATACTGACTTCAATAATTTCTGACTCAATTAATGTGAAGAGCTTGCAGAAATTAATCAGGTATTGTGAACAAAATCAATAACTTGTTTTTAGATAGCAACATTGACATCTGCAGAATGATTCAAAGAACTTTCTGACAGTGAATTACTTCAGAAATATAGTTTACCTAATAAAGATGTGTCTTTGTAAAATGCACATCTACAATTATCTATGCATGTGCTGCTTAATTCCTCTTAAGCCTCCAAAGCATAGGTACAACACTGCAAGTCATCAAAATCAATTTCTAGGCAACTTTAGTTCATCCTAATCCTTACTTTTTGGAGTTAATTGTGGTACATTCTTTTCCACTTCAATCCATTTCAGATACATGATTAATTAAAATTATTAAAATTACTGCAACTACAACAATCAACGAATTAGATTCCTTAAAGAAGGTTACACCAAAAGACACTTATTGAATCTGGGTTTGAACATTTTTTTTTAATTTTATTTTTGAACGAGCATTCAAAGTTTGTCACTTGGTAAGAAAATAATTAGCTGAAATACATTCAAACTAATTAAAAAGAAATTTTCTTTTCACACTAATGGATAAGACCATGTGTAAAGCGACATTATAGTTTATGGAATACAACTGATCTCCCTACACAAACTGCATTGAGTGGGGGCTGACTTGTTTCTCCAGGAGGCAGTTGGGAGCATTTCATCAATTACAGAAAAAATTATATCAAACATTGCAGAAGGAATGTAAAGCATTTATTGAAATGAGATCTCATCACTGAATAAGAAAAAGGCCTAACTAGGTCCATAAACAAAATAATAATGACAGAAACTAAAGTAATAGTCTGCAAAACAAATGCTCATTAAGAACAATCCAAAGAAAAATTGTTGAACATTAGTTTGTCCGATCCTCAAGAATCATGTCCCCCTCAATTAGATTGCCTCATGTGGCTTTGCACACTGGGAGCAGAAACCAAGCAGAGTCATCAAAGGAAGAGTGGTTAAAGGGCACGGAATAATTGGATCATGATGCAGGGACATAATTCACTATGCATTTTAACATGATATATTCTGTCCTTAATTTATAATGTTTTTAACTCGAGCTTGTTATTTATATGGTTAAACAGCAAAAATCATAACAATTCAGGATGTGTTTCTTTGTGCACAGATCAAAGAGCAGAGAGATGTGAGAGTGAGGTAGTTCATGTGTTACTCAAGTTATTAGGTGGAAGAAGTAATTATAGCAAGCTATGTTTTGCACAGACAGTCACCAGTATAAATGTAGAGTCAGGAATTTACAATCATTAAGATTGATAATATGCAATGAAATTCTGTCAACTGGAACTGATTTTCAAATATTTCGTTACCTGGAGATTTTAAATAATGTGTGGCACAAACCCCTCATTCTCTTTTTTGCCAGAATTACATTGTGACATTAATAATCACACAGTCATGTCTCCCATTTTTGCAAAATATAGGTTTGATTCAGGTTTCTATTCTTATTGTACTTACAGAGGTTTCAGAGGGTAACTGACATTGAGGTGCTGTGATTTACATCACCACCTACCTGTAGAACAAGAGGCTAATAGTTATGTTAATGTGGTAGTGATGTGCATCACAATATCAGTATCAGGGTATCAGCAGTCTGTGCAAGATTCTGAAAAGAGAGATGCAATAGTCTCCATGAGAGAGAGAGATGTACTTTGAAGTGTAGCACTTGTTAGTGTGTAAATAAGAGTTTTGAAGAAACAAACTTGAACTCAATCTAAGTCACTCATAGGTATAGAGAAACGTTCCCAATAGAAATAGGCTGTAAGTTACCGAAAGAGAAATCCAAGTATTCAAAGTGGAACTAAACTACAGTCTGCCTTCTCCCTCCTGCTAATAAATCATTCCAGAGGTCTGGACTTGGCACCAGTTTGCTCACCATTATGACCATTCTGAATGTTTATTGATGCCCGTTCTGTCTGCACAACATCCTGCTACTTGCTGTTTCACTTTAATAACCTTTATTAACCTTGTGCTCAAAAGTTTCCAGACATAGCAGTCACCATCAGAGGTCTCAGAAATGTCACTACCCTGGTGTTTCCCATCTCCATCCTGAGTTTCTTAGTAATAAGCATTTGATGAAGTGTGTTTTCCTTTATAATCATAGGCCACCTGGTGAAATGGGAAGATATAAATCTGAAAGTTATTGCAGAAAAGTGTGAAGCATTGAAAGATTAATACAAAGGGGCAAAATGACGAAATAAGTAACATTTGTGTCACACACTGTCAGGCAATGACCGTTTCCAATAAAATACAATCTAAGAAACACCCCTCGACATTCAATAATGTTACCATCACTGAATCCCCCACTATTAACATCCTGGGGATTACCATTGGTCAGAACGTCAACTGGACTTGGCATATTAATAAAGTAGCTGCAAGAGCAAGTCAGAGGCTAGGAATACTGCAGCGTGCAACTCACCTCCTGACTTCCCAAAACCTGTCCACCATCTACAAGTCACAACTCAGGAATCATAGAATCCCTATAGTGTGGATGCAGGCCATTCAGCCCATCGATTTCTCCAAAGAGCATTCCACCCAGTCCTACCCCAATACCCTATCCATGTAACCCTGCATTTCTCACGGCTAACCTACCTAGCATGCACATCGCTAGACACTATGAGCAATTTAGCATGGCCAATCCACCTAACCTGCACATACTGTGAGAGGAAACCAGACCACCCAGAGGAAACCCACACAGACATGGAGAGAATGTACAAACTCCATACAGTCATCCAAGTGTGGAATCGAGCCTGGCTCCCTGCACTGTGAGGCACCATACCATCCCAGAAGTGTTTGCTCCAAAAATACTCAAGAGGATTGACAAAGGAGTCTGCTTGATTGGCACCACATTCACAAACATTCACTTCATCTACCATAGGCCCTCAGTAGCAGCAACATGCACTATCTACAAGATGCACTGCAGAAATTCACCAAAGATCCAAAATCAGCACCTTCCAAACCAATGACCGCTCTTATATAGAAGGACAAGATACATGGGAACACCACTACCTGTGGTGATCCACTCAAAACCACTCACCATCCTGATTTGGAAATATATCACTGCTCCTTCACTGTCACTGGATCAAAATCCTGGAATTCCCTCCTAACAGTATTAGCCACAGCACATGGGCCACATTAGTTCTCGACAACAGCTCACCACCACCTTCTCAACGGAAACTAGGGATAGGCAATAAATGCTCACCAGCCATTGATGCCCTTGTTGCATGAGTGAAGAAAGAAAAATGAAACAGAGAGCTTTGCAGTTGTATTTAGAAATTTTTGAACATGGCTGGTCAAGTTGATAAGGCTGGTTTTAAAAAGAATGATCCTTCATTTTATACTGACATGCATACAGTCAAGAAGCAATGGAAATAAAATAATCACAGCGTAGGCATCAACAAGAGTATTAGGGGGGGTTCTATAGCTGCAGGTTTCCCTCCAAGCCACAAGCCATCCTGACTTGGAACTGCATTTCTTTCACTGCTGGATAAAAAAAACCTGAAACAGCTTCCTGAATGGCATTATGGGTTTATCTACAATGGATGGAGTGTATCATTCAAGAAAACAACTCATCACCACCTTCTCAAAGGTAAATAGGGATGGTCATCAACTGCTGGCTTAGGCATTGACACTTGTATCCAATGAATGAATAAAAACAACACTGAGGAACACACTTTAGGGAAAATGGATGGGGTATAAAGAAGATTTACTAGCACGATATGAGGGGTTTCAGTTACATGAGAGAACAGAGGGACTGGGATTATATTCCTTAGAGAATGTTAAGAGGCTATTGATTAGAAGCTTCAAAATTCTGAAGAGTTTTAACAGAGTCGATTGGGAGGAACTGTTTCATTGGCAGTTACTTACATCCAAAACAGAATTCAACAAATTAGGAAATGAACCAAAATCTAACTTGAGAAAAGCTTGCATCAAACATTGGGATGGATTTTCTGAGGGATGGCAATCTCATGCAGATTCTTGGGGTACATTAGGGTGGCATGTGGTTTCATAGTGGAGCAAGGGTTGGAATTTGGATTGGAGTCTGGTGGAGGAACGGTGGGTCTATCAGTCGG
Source organism: Chiloscyllium plagiosum (assembly GCF_004010195.1). NCBI lineage: Eukaryota > Metazoa > Chordata > Chondrichthyes > Orectolobiformes > Hemiscylliidae > Chiloscyllium > Chiloscyllium plagiosum. The sequence continues at coordinate 24,535,722 of NC_057733.1, read as the reverse complement.
GTCTGGCACTTGGGCAGAGGGTTTCATCCAGAGCGAGGCGGTTGTGCGTGTTCCAGGAAAAGTAGTGGGTCCTGTACAGAGGGAGGAGGATGACAGAAGAGTCAGGTCCCAATAGGGATATTAGATCTGGATGTGGGGGTGATTTAGGGGTGGTTGAGTTGACAGTGTGCAAAGTTCAATAGTTGGAGTTAGAGGTAGGTTTGCTTGCTGAGCTGGAAAGATCATTTCCAGACGTTTTGTCACCCTACTGGTAACATTTTCAGTGGGCCTCAAGGTGAAGCACTGTACATGATTCTATGTATATGTTTGGGTTTCTTTCGATTGGTGATGTCATTTCCTGTTCTTTTTCTCAGGGGATGGTAGATGGGATCTAACTCGGTGTGTTTGTTGATAGAGTTCCAGTTGGAGTGCCATGCTTCTATGAATTCTCACATGTGTCTCTGTTTGGCTTGTCTTAAGATGGATGTGTTGGCCCAGTCAAAGTGTGCCATTCCTAGATGTTACAGTAGAGCGAACAGCCAAGGGGAACTTCAAACCAGCATCTACAAGCAATCAACTCTTACGGAACAAATATTGAACTACAAAAGGAATCATCCCAACATCCACAAACGAAGCTGCATCAGAACATTATTTAAACGAGCCAACACACACTGCAGCATAGAGGAACTACGCAGAGCAGAGGAAAATCACCTATACCGTGTATTCATAAAGAATGGGTACCCAATGAACACAGTTGCCGATTTCTCGGAACAAACACAAGCAAGCAGACAATACAGGTCCAGAAACCCTAGCCACTCTCCCTTACATCAAAGACATCTTGGAAATGACTGCCAGGCTACTCAGACCCTTTGGCATCATGGTAACCCACAAACACACCAACACATGAACTTGAAAGACCCAAGACAGACAACAAGCAAAACTAATGTCATTTACAAAATAATGTGCAAGAACTGTAACAAACACTACATTGGACAAACAGGCAGAAAACTAGCCACCAGGATACATGAACACCAAATAGCCACAAAATGACATGACCTTCTCTCACTAGTATCATTACATACAGATAAGGAATGGCACACTTTGACTGGGACAACACATCCATCTTAGGACAAGCCAAACAGAGAATTCCTCGAAGCATGGCATTCCAACTGGAACTCTATCAATAAACACATCGAGTTGGAACCCATCTACCATGCCCTGAGAAAAAGAATAGGAAGTGACATCACCACAGGAAATGACATCACCAATCCAAAGAAATCCAAACATATAAATAGAAAGCAGGAATCATCTACAGTGCTTCACCTGAAGGCCCATTAAAAAGTGTTACCATTAGGGTGACAAAACGTCTGGAAATGAACCTTCCAGCTCAGCAAGCAAACCTACATCCAGAATCTCAACCTGAGCTACAACTCTTCTCAAAACTCGCCTAGTTGGAGTTAGATTTTAATAGTCTAGCTTTTCCTGACTGGAGCAGAACCTTCCAAATTCTCCAATTTTAAATACACACTTTCAAAGGATTCCAGGTATTGGGAAATTTCCCAATGGAATCTTCAATTTCCTGGGCAATTCCATCGGGATCTGCTACAATGGGGTTTTCGCAGGATCCCGATGTCAAATTCCCTTCTTCACTTCTGAAACAATTAATTAGCCATTAGAAAAACCAGACCATAAACACTAGAGCAGCACTACACAAATTCCTAGGGAGAGTCCACTAGTCTTCTGATGAGGTTATAGTGGGAGGTTCCCTTAAATATGTAAATAAACCTGCTCAAAGGTCTGCCCTGAATTAGTTTTGTTTCTTTCACTAATGAGATATGGGCACCACTGACTGTGGGCAACATTTATTGCCCATCCCTCACTGACAAAGTGATGGTGAGCTGTCCTGTGCTTTCTCAAAAGGTCTCCTGAATTTTAAAAATGAAGGATTGTAGTTCAACAATGAAACAATGCCCCCTCCGAAATGTTATTTTTGCACTTGGCCAGTTTCCCCAGTGTTTGCTACATTTAAACATTTCTGCACAGTCACGCTATTTAGCAGAACAAGACCTACACTGTACCTTCTAGGCAACTGCATATGCACACCTAAGACATGTAAAATCCATTATCATTTCAAGGTAACCAATTTAACTATTCATGCTACTTGTTTCTTCTTAAAATTCCCTAATTTGAAAATAATTTAAAAAACAACTTGAGTGTAGTAGTTGGGAGGTCATGTTGTGGCTGTACAGGATATCGGTGAGGCTACTTTTGGAATATTGCGTACAGTTCTGGTCTCCTTCCTATGGGAAGGGTGTTGTGAAACTTCAAAGGGTTCAGCAAAGATTTACAAGGATGTTGCCAGAGTTGGAGGATTTGAGCTATAGGGAGAGGTTGAATAGGCTGGGGCTGATTTCCCTGGAGCGTCAGAGGTTAAGGGGATAGAGGTTTATAAAATCATGAGGGGTATGGATAGGATAAATAGACAAGCACTTTTCCCTGAGATGGGGGAGTCCAGAACTAGAGGCCATAGGCTTAGGGTGAGAGGGTAAAGATATAAAAGGGACCTAAGGGGCAACTTTTTCACGCACAGGGTGGTGAGTGTATGGAATGAGCTGCCAGAGGAAGTGGTGGAGGCTAGAACAGTTGCAACATTTAAAAGGCATTTGGATGGGTATATAAGTACGAAGGGTTTAGAGGGATATGAGCCAAGTGCTGGCAAGTGGGGCGAGGTTAGGTTGGGATACCTGGTCGGCATGGATGAGTTGGACTAAAGGTGTGTTCCCGTGCAGTATATCTCTTTGACTCTGTGACTCTATGACTGTTATTAAAACTATAATTTCCTAAAATCCAAATAGTGAACAGTATCTTCTTGGACATGCTTACCCCTAGTTTCACCTGATTTTCTGATGAAAGTGCTTTTTGGAATGACAAGATAAACAGCTGGTTTTCTGTACTCTGGGAATACTAGAGTAAAGAACAGCATTAATTATAGTTGGAAAATAAAAACAACAATCTGTTCAATGCCATTTAATTAATACAAGGACATATTTTTAAAGATAGAATCACTACATTGTAGAAGCAGGCCATTCGGCCCACCCCAGTCTTCCAACAAGGACACCTGAAACCCTGCAAGTCCCATGACCAATCCACGCAATGGGTAACTTAGCATGACCAATCCACTTAGCCTGCACATCTTTAGAATGTGGGAGGAAACCAGAGCACCTGAAGGGAAGGAATGCAGACACAGGGAGAATGTGCAAACTCCACACAGCCACTTGAGGCTGGAATCAAATCTGGGTCCCAGGCACTGAAAGGCAGTAATGCTCATCATTGAACCACCATGCCACCCTGAAGAAGATCTGAATAACAATGATTTCTGGTTAAGAATAAAAGCTAACTTTTCAGCATTAGAAACAGACATGTTCTGGGAAACCTGCCCAGAAATAATCATTAGCCATACAGCTATTTGCAAAGCATTTTGCATGAAGTTTTTCATTTTCCATATCAGATTTTATGATAACCATCTGATGTGCTTTTGACAATTATTTAGTTTCAAAAAATTGAACCATTTAACTAAATTGACTCCATTATAGAAATATCACCAATAATTGCATCCAGCAAAAATTGCACCCACCACAGACCCCACCCACCTCTATCTTTGCCTCAGATCTGTCCAAATCACTAACGTTCCCTCAGATATTTTCCTAAATCCCTTCCACCAATCACTACTTCTCTCCTTCCCCTCCTGAACCTCTAACACGCAATTCCATTACTCCCATGATCTCCACCCCAAGCTACTGTTCCAATCACCAATCAGGATTTTAATTATTCTCTTGCACTTTAATAGTTCCTTATTAAGAAAGCTAGCCAAACCTATTTCTAATGAGGAAGGAAGAGGAAAGTATATTTATAAAATTGCAAGCACCAACCATGGAAAGAGAGCCTGATAAGTCTTTGCAAAGGACTTCAAAATGCAGAAATAGCTATTTATTTTAAGTACAACTTTACCTAGATAATGTGGCTAGAGGAAAATATCACATTCTGTTTAACAAAATCAAAATTATATCCTCAAATTGGAGACAGCGCATTAACAATTGAAAGTGTTCAAATTCACCTCATTGCAACTTCTGTCGAGTTATGAACCCAGTTATTTTAAAGAGATTAATGCTTGCATTAATAATAAAGGAGGAATTTCAGATGGTTGCAGTATTTTTAAGTAATTGCTCAAGGTGCGATTTCAGAGATTATAGATAAAAATTATTACACCAACAATGGGGATTCAGAAACAGCAATTATAACATAGATAAATATTGCATTGCATGCAGCAACCACAATACTAATAGATAGGTCCAAATTTATGTGCATAACAAACAACTTCCAATAACTACAGTAGTGAAATAATTGCATCAAAGTTAATGCATTTACTGGGACTATTTGTTTCCTCGTTCATTACCTACCAGAATAAATAGTATGCTAATCATGGTAAGGCCTGCAAGTGCTGGTATTATCTTCCAATTGTTGAACTCACTGTCAGCTCTAAGTACACCTACATCAAATGCAGAAGCTTGAATCAACTTCTATGTGTCAAATTTTACAGTTAGCAAACCATTTCATCAATAAAGCCTAGCATTTGAAATGCACCTTTGCCATGATCCTCCCCCACACCTTGATAACATCCACTAGTGTCTATCTTTAATGATTTTTCACTGAAATCAGTTAGTACGATACATGTGTTTTATTTAATCCAATTCAGAACTCAGTTCAGATTAATCCAAAAATTAAAAATATTTATTTAAGATTACAAAAGGAGATTAAAATTCCTCATGTCCATCCAAACTGTACCTCACATAGGTCCCAAAGGTGAAAATGTTATATTCTAACTTACAACAGATATGTTGTAACCATGAGTTATACCAGAGGGTCACTTTGTACTGCAAACCAGGGGAGGGTGAGCATTCTTCCTCAATTAGGAGGATGTTAGGAGTTAAGTGAAACATTACATTTGTCATCATATTCATGACTAAGACAAGTGCAAAGATCATAAAATTGATCTCATAACTTGGCTGATTATATTAAATTAATCTAGAAATGTTTTGATAGCACCATTACCAAGATTAAAAGGACAACAAGATTATACGTAAACTCAATTTGCGCTTTAAATTCAATTAAAATTAGGCCTTCTGTCAGTATAAGCATGAGTTCGTCATATTAATTGGATTCTTAAATTTAAAAAACATAACGTCAGTTGATTGAAGATGCTTTAATGGGAAGACAATTTTCAATATGTGCTGGCATGAGAAAATTAAGGATTAACTTTCAGCCTCCATCGCTCTTTATAAATCAAATTGGTCATAGGGATTCAATTTTGGTTTCAATCAAGAGCATTTTGTACAAGTGAAGAAAAAAGCATTGCTTTAACTAGTGCACCCTCAGTTGAACTTGGTGCCTGGAAACAAAAGAACATTGCCTGAAAGCCCATATTAAATTCAAATAGTGCTTTCAATTACTCTTCAAAATAGATTTCAAGTGATTAACTGTCATTTATTTCCCTTTTGAAGAGACTGTGTAATTTTAGAAGTAGAATGGTAGGATCACTTTGAAAGATCTATTTGCCAAATTGTTCATTGTAATGACAAAAGCTATAATAGATTTCACTGAAGTTTAGTAAGATTCAGTATTTCATATCAAACAAAACATGAAACTCTCAGTGGACCTATCAGCAGCTATGAAAGAAAATACAGAGGTAATATTTTAAACTCAGACAGATTCCAATGAAGGGTCCAAATCAACGACAATTTTTTTTGTAACACCTTTAATGCACTAAACATTCTTTGTTGCTTCATAAGATCATAAAACAAAACAGGACACCAAGCTACGTAAGGCAGGGCTTCCTAAAATGTGGGGCAGGACCTGAAGTGGGGACACAAGTCCTGAGATGGAGCAATGGTTGCTGTGGAGTTCTGGCCAAGCTATAACAGCTGTCCAGCTGTCCTCACTCATGGCCATGACAGTTGTCAAGCCTTGAATATGGGTCATGACAGTAAACGTTTGGGAAGTACTGAAGTAAAGAGATATATGGGAAGATCATTAGCACTTAGTCAAAAAGATAGGTCGTAAGGATTGTCTGGCAGGAAGAAGACAAGGAAAGAGAGATGAAGAAGTTTAGGGAGACTCTGAGCTTTGGCCCTTGATGTTGCAAGCACAACTACCAATGCTTGAGTGATTAAAAACAGGAATGTTCAATGGACTGGAATAAGAAGGGAGGAGAGACCAGGGATGCAAGGAAATTACAGAAATAGAAAGGGGCAAGAATGGGAGTTTTAAAATTGAGCCGTCACTTAACCAGGTACCAATATAGGCCATCCAGGGCAAGGGCAAAAGCGAACAAGACTTAGTGCATATAGAAGCATAAAGAGACTTCTGGGAGTCTTAGTTCAGAATTAACTTAAGGCTAACATGCAGGTTCAGTTGGTAGTAGGAAAGCAAATATAATGTTAGCATTCATTTCAAGAGGACTAGAACACAAGAGCAAAGATGTACTGTTGAGGCGGTATCAGGCTTTGGTCAGACTGTGGAATACTGTGAGTAGCTTTGGGCCCCGCATCTGAGGAAGGATGTGCTGGCATTGGTGGAGATCTAGAGGATGTTTACAAGAACGATCCTGGGATGAGGGCTTGTCATATAAGGAGTGGTTGAGGTCTGTACTGGATGGGGTTTAGAAGGATGAGGAGAAATCTCATTGAAACTTACAGAATACTGAGAGACCTGGATGGAGTGGACATGGAGAACATGTTTCCACTACTATGAGAGACTAGAATACGAGGGCATGGCCTCAGAGTGAAAGGTCAATCCTTTAGAACTGAGATGAGGACGAATTTGTTCAGGCAGAGAGTGATGAATCTCTGGAATTCATTGCCACAAAAGGCTGTTCAAGGTAGACTAACAGGGAACTCGAAGAAGATAGCAAGCCAGGCAGCATCAGGATGTGGAGAAGTTGACACTTCAGGTATAACCCTTCTTCAGGATTCATAGAGTCACTGAGTGTATTTAAGACAGAGATAGATAGGGTCTTGATTAGTAAGGGGATCAAGGGTTACAAGGAGAAGGCATGAGAATGGGGTGGAGAAGCATTCAGCCATGATCAAATGGCAGTGCAGACTAGATGGGCTGAATGGCCTAATTCTGCTCCTATATCATATGGTCTTATAGTTTTCTAATGTGGGAAAGTGTAAGATTGCCTATTCTGGTAGAAAGAATAAAAACAACAGTGATAGTCCAAATGGCAAGAAGTTGTAGAGTTCCAAGATGGAAAGGGATCTGGGTGTTCTAGTGCATAAATCACAGAAGGTTCATATGCAGGTACAGCAAGTAATCAAGAAAGCTAATGGAACGTTATGCTTTCTTGCAAGAGGAATTAAATGTAAGAGTCAGGATGTTATGCTTCAGTTATATACAGTGCTGTTTGACACGTTCACAGAAGGGCGTTTATGCATTGGAAGCAGTTTAGAGAAGGTTTACTTGATGAATACTTCGAATGAGCAGATAGCCTAATGAAGAAAAGTGAGTTAGGCAAGGCCAGTATCCTCTGGAGTTTAGAAGAGTCAGCATAAGTAAACTGAAATAACTCAGATCCTGAGGGGACTTGACTGAGTGGATGTTAAAACAATGATGGAGAACTAATAATTATTGTTCAAAAATAAAGGATTATGTATTTAGATCAGAGATGAAAAAAGTTCTCTCAGAGGGTTGTGAGTATTTGGAATTCACTTCCTCAAAAAGCAGTAAATGCAGACTCCTTAAGCATTTTTAAGGTAAAAGTAAATAGATTCTTGGTTACCAAGGGGACAAAAGATTATTGAAGGTAAGCAGGAATGTCAAGTTGAGGTTAAAACCAGATCAGCTATAATTTTATTGAATGACAGAGCAGGCTTAAAGAGCTGAGTCAGCTAATCTTCTTTCTAGTCGTATGTTCATAGGACATGTGGCTGATATCTTCTTATCTTGAACTTTAAATATTCACAAGTGCTCTTATATGCAGTGCTGCCTTTCTAAAATGATATGAGGGGTTTGTGGGATCAAAGTATCAGTAATCTTACAGCACTTACCATCTTCTACTGTGTTTGCATGACATGGCTTGTGCTGCATTAATCAGAATAACATCTGCATGTCAAGAGGTCCATGTTGAAACTTTTCATGGCCTTCCTTGTCAGAGTACCCATGTCCCACTGAATGAAGGACTGTTCTAGAATGACATCTGTCTGTTTTGCGAATGCTGACTATTCACATTACTAATGTTCTATTTCCCATAATCCCCACACAGGTTCTTTGGAAACATGACCAGTGGATCCAGCTACAGGAGGAGTTACAGTACTGTGACCATGGTGCTATGATCATTCATTGATTGGAAACTTGTTGCTGATCGCAAGGCAAATGATCCTTGTCTGTTCCCAGAGCAAATGGAACTTTCTGTTGCCTGTTTCTTCCTTTCTTTTGCTGTTTTTTTTTTAGATTACTTTTTTTTTAGATTACTTTACAGTATGGAAACAGGCCCTTCGGCCCAACAAGTCCACACCGACCCGCCGAAGCACAACCCACCCATACCCCTACATTTACCCCTTACCTAACACTACGGGCAATTTAGCATGGCCAATTCACCTGACCTGCACATCTTTGGACTGTGGGAGGAAACCGGAGCACCCGGAGGAAACCCACACAGACACGGAGAATGTGCAAACTCCACACAGTCAGTCGCCTGAGGCGGGAATTGAACCCGGGTCTCTGGCGCTGTGAGGCAGCAGTGCTAACCACTGTGCCACCGTGCCGCCCACTGTTGAACAAGAGTGAATGTTTTTAACCCTTTGAAGGCTTTCTAATATGTGATACCACCACACTGAATACTGAGAAGATGTTACGCTATGTTGGGCATTAGGGAAAGAGTAGCACTCCTTCAAACAGGCTTCTAAGATGCTGTGGTGGTAAGGATAGTAATCTGTGTGGTTTGATTCCTATATCTGCAGTTCCAACATCTGCAGTTCCAATAACAGTCCATCAAACAGGTGGTGATTCAAAATAGCAATACATTTACAAATATGCATCCTTCATTTGCAATGAATTATGAGCCGGGCCACCTACGTGCTCTAAGAAGCATTTACGTTTTCATTCCCTTCCCACGATGTAGACTGGGAGGACTGTACTTGGCCTGGTGCATGGCTGGACTGAATGAAAGTGTCAATGCCAGGCACCTCTAGAGGGTCTGCCATTACTGAGTGGAAGATAGTGTTGGAGGGCAGCATAGAGGCGTGGTGCACAGCTCATCAGGTCAGCTGCAGAGAGCAACATTTGAAAACTAGCTCGGGCTTACAGACTGAAACGTTCCATGCAAGTCACTGAAGTTGAAACTTGGCCAATTCCTGTTAAAATTCAGAGCAAGGTGTTGGACATCTATAAGTTTCTGAAGGTTAAAACATGGAGAGACCAGTCTGAAATACATTAATAGTGAAATTAGGGAAGGAGAAAAAGCATGGTTTCAGCAGCAGATGAGCTACGCTGCAAGTGGATTTGCACAATGTTGCAGAGGCAGAAGTGGGCAGTCTTGGTAATAGTGAGGCAAAAACAGAAATTACTGGAGAAACACAGCAGGTCTGGTAACATCCATGAAAGGAAAACAGAATTAATGTTTTGGGTTCTGTGATCCTTCTTCAGACTTTGCCAGACCTGTTGAGTTTCTCCAGATATTCCTGTTTTAGTTCTGGTGCTCCTGGTTCTCCAGGTCTTTGTTTTTTTTTTGTTTCGGTAATATTGAGAGTATGTGGTAGAAGCTCAATTTAGGATCTAGGATGATATCTAGACTGCAAACACAATGGTTCAGCCTTAAACAGTTACCAGGGAAAGCAAAGAAGTCAGTCATTGTGGACCAGAGTTTATGGCAGGACTGAAGACAATCACCTCATTCTTCCCATTATTTATTTGGACAAAAGTTTTGCTCATTGAGAACTAGGTATGATATCAAGCAAGCAGTATTAAGAGAAATAGAAAAGTTCAGAGAGTTAGTTGGACAGAGTTGTCAGTATATATGTGGAATCAAACACCCTGTGTTCAGAGGTCATGATTTGGAGGTGGCGGTGTTGGACTGGGGTGTACAAAGTTAAAAATCATACAACACCAAGTTAGATTTATTTGGAACAGATTTATTTGGAAGCACTAGCTTTCGGAGCACTGCTCCTTCATCAGGTGATTGTGGAGTATTGTGTTCAGACAATATTTCTAATGGAAAACACATATGAAAATTGTTTGACAGGGATTGGTCAAATAGCAGGTTTCCTTCTGAATCACCATATAGTGACCTGTTTAGGTTTGAAAGGAAGTCTCAATCTCATTGTCTTCCACCTTTCCTGAAATCTACAACTCCCAATTTCTTGGGAATCAAATCCCTTTCGGGTAAGATATTTACTCACAGAAAGCTGAGCGTCAGAGGCTGAGGGGTGATCTTATAGAGGTTTACAAAATTATGAGGGGCATGGATAGGGTAAATAGGCAAAGTCTTTTCCCTGGGGTGGGGGACCCCAGAACTAAAGGGCATAGGTTTCGTGTGAGAGGGGAAAGATATAAAAGAGACCTAACGGGCAACTTTTTCACGCAGAGGATGGTACGTGTATGGAGTGAGCTGCCAGAGAAAGTGGTAGAGGCTGGTACAATTGCAACATTTAAGAGGCATTTGGATGGGTATATGAATAGGAAGGGTTTGGAGGGATATGGCCGGGTGCTGGCAGGTGGGACTAGATTGGGTCGGCATGGACGTGTTGGACTGAAGGGTCTGTTTCCATGCTGTACATCTCTATGACTCTATGACTAATAGGGCCAAAAAAAACCCACATTGTCACTTCTGATTTTCTCATTGAAGATGCTGTTAGACTCGCCCTGTACTGTCTCTTACCTCTTCAGATATTTTAGTTGCTTATGAATTCCAACAAACAAATGACAATGAAAGAATGAATTAAAATCAAATCATAAATTACCCAGTAATTTTAAAAAAACGTTAAGGAATATTATCAAAGTCAAATGGTGAAACAATTGGCTTGCTTTTGCATTTCCATGGTAACATTTGTTCAATTGTTTTGATTGCTATGAGAAATTAAATCATTAACTCCTCAGCTCCAACCCTCTTCAAACTTCGAGGACCAAGTATTGATATTATTCTATGCAGCTGTATGTCATCACTTAAAATTATATCTTTTTTTTCAGCTGCTTCAGCATTATTTAGATACAGTGGATAGAACGTGAAAAACATTTTGAACAACACAACAGTTTGCGGATGCTACAATTCAAAAACAAAAGCAAGAGAGTTTGAAAATATTCAGCAAGTAAGTCAGCATTGAAAGCTTGGTGAAAGGTTGTCAACCTGAAACATCAAGTCATGTTTCTCTCACCACATCCACTGCCTGACATTCTGCATGTTTCTGTTCTTTTTTGTTTCCAAGCAAAAGCCTCAGATTAATACATATTATGGTCATTAATGGACGACAAGGTATGTCATCAGTGATGCTTTAATGAAATGAGTTCAGATTGAACCAGGATGTGAATGTGTACCATACCCAAAGATGTCTCTCTTCCTCTCTCTGCAAAAACTGCTCTGCTCAAAAAAGCCTGAGAGTTGACAGTCTTTTAATAGCAACTGGACCTGATCCTAATACAACACTTTGCAACCATAAGCTCTAATTCCCTTCTCCTACTTGACAAAATAATCTTCCATAGATATCTGTTATCCATTTGCGATGAGAGAATACAGGATTCCTGGTAGCCAGAGTAACAGGCTCTTTACAGAACTTCTACTCCCCTAATTACACAGACTGATGAGGTGAATTTTGGCTTGCATGCATCAAGGCTAACATGAAGAAAGTAATTTTATTTTGAATATAGTAGCAAGATTCCACACCTGGCTGAAACATAAGCTTTTTCAATCATTTAATATAGGGGTCTTCAATGAAGAATACATTGACAGAGGACTGATCTGCTTTATATATAGTGGAGTGAGATTATCATTCCCAATTATTATTATTCCTTATTAAATGGAAACTCTTGTATGGCTTTGAATCTCTTTTTTATTCAACTGTAGCAAGGAAGCTGATGTTACTCCATAAATGCATCATTTGCTTCAAATTCTGTCGCTATGTGTTTCATATTCTCATCATTCGCTTCATCACCAATATGTAGCACTGCCTAATATTTCTTCAGTATTCCTTAACATTGCAAGTTCAGTTAATTTGGTTTACCATATAAGTTTTTTTTCTTTCTTCAAATATCCATACTTCAAAGGAATTCCATTCATTGCTTTGCTGAATACCTGCAAGTGCTCATTTTAGGCATGATATAATGTAAGAAAAAAAAATGCTAAAGTAAACATGTCTTCATGGTCATTATATTTATTACGAATTGATTGGAATGCCCTTTTCCATAGAAACAGAATATATGAGCAAGAGTAGGCCATTTGGCCATTCATGCCTGTTCCACCATTCAATATGAATATCCTGCTCCTGGTTTCTCTCCATATCCTTTGTCCCTTTAGTCATAAGAACTATATCTAATTCCTTTTTGAAAACATTTTACTGTTTTGGCCTCAACTACTTTCTGTGGCACAGGATTCCACAGGCTCACCACTCTCTGGATGAAGATGTTTCTCCTCATCACATTCAGAAATAGCCTGCCTTGTATCCTTAGATTTTGATTCTTGGTCCTAATCTCCTGGTCATCAGGGACATCCTTCTTGTATTTACTCTGTCTAGTCCTGTTAGAACTGAAAAAGATTTTTTTCAGATCCTCCTTCACTTTTATTACTTAATGGAGTCCAAATAAATCCAACTGGTACCCAAGCTACAAATCTTTACGCAAACCTAACCAATCCAATTTATATAATCCTAACCAATATAGTTTTCTTCAAACATCAGTGCTGCCATTCTAGGATTTGGAGGAGCCAGTGTTGGACTGGAGTGGCCAAAGTTAAAAATCACACAACACCAGGTTATAGTCCAACAGATTTATTTGGAGGCACTAATGTTCAAAGCACTGCTTCTTGGTCAGGTGTCTGTGAAGCAGGACTATAAGATACAGGATTTATAGCAAAAGATTACAGTGTCATGCAGCTGAAATGATAAACCTAGATTAAGCATTTCACCTTTTAGAATGGGTTTGCTCATTTCAATTCTTTAATATGTAACTCCCAGAACTTCTTTTAAGTCACATTCTCAAGATAATTTCAGGTTTTCTAACAAAATGTGCCATCTCAGCTCAGACAATGCATTAAAGGTGTGAGGTTAAAGTCTGTCTCTGTCCCAATCTGGAATCAGGATGGTTCTATTTCTAAAGTGGGATTTATGGAATATTACATGGATTGACTGTAGGTTATGCATTTTTTGAGCAAAATAGTAGGAATCTGCAAATATAATTCTGCAGATACAAATTCACCCCGTAAACTTATATGTGTGCATGTGCAGGAGAGACAGGAGTGAGTGTGTGAATCTGAGTGTATGCATGTGCGTGTGGATGTGAGTGCATGTGAGAGAGTGTGTGTTTCATGTGTGTAAGCTTGGTAAGTGTGAGTATGATGGGGTATAAGCCTATGAGAGGGTGCATGCGTGGGTGTGCATGTGGCAAGTGTATGTGTGTGTATGACAGAGTGTCTGCGTGAGTGTCTGAATATGTAAGAGTGTGTGTGTGTGTGAGAGAGAGAGAGAGAGAGAGGGGGTGTATAGTGCATTGAGGCACCTGTAGTGTGACATGAACCCAAGGTCCCGGTTGAGGCCACCCCATGGGTACCAAACTTGGCTATCAGTCTCTGCTCGGCCACTTTGCGTTGCTGCTTGTCCCGAAGTCTGCCTTGGAGGATGGTCACCCAAAGGTTCGAGGCTGAATGTCCCCAACTGTTGAGGTGTTCCCTAACTGGAAGGGAACATCCCACCACCAAAATAGACCACATCGGTCTTGCAGCAGACACTAAGGAATTCATCTGATGAATGAGACTCCGGGAGTTCTTTCAAGGTGTCAGCAGTGATCCCAATGACCCCACCAACAAATCAAAACAGTCATCACAGGGATCCCTAGAGGAGCAATCAATGAAGGAGTCAAAAAACTACACCATGTTCTTCGCAGCCTGCAACACATTACTGATGAGGATGAGCACCTCGCCAAGACCTTCGCGATGCCTCCACTTCTCTCCTGTTAACAACCACCAAATCTTAAACAGACCATTGTTCGCAGCAAACTGGCCAGCTTTCAGGACAACATCGACCATAACACCATACAACCCTGCAACAGCAACTGCTGCAAGACATGTCAGAGTGTCGACATGGATACCACCATTACACATAGGGATACCACCCACCATGTACGCGGCAGGTACTCGTGTAACTCAGCCAACGTGATGTATCTCATACGCTGCAGGCAAGAATGCCCTGAGACATGGTACATTGGTGACACTAAGCAGAGGCTACGGCAACGGATTAATGGACACCGCAGGCAGGAGTGTTCCCTCCGAGTCAGAGAACACTTCAGCAGTCCGGGACATCGGCCTCGGATCTTCAGGTGACTATCCTCCAAGACAGATTTTGGGACAGGCAACAATGCAAAGTGGCTGAGCAGAGACTGATATCCAAGTTCAGTACCCATGGGGATGGCCTCAACCAGGACTTTGGGTTCATGTCGTTATACAGGTGACCCCACTGCACTATACTCTCTCTCTCTCTCTCACACACATACACTTACATACTCACACACTCAAGCAGACCCTTTCTCATACACAAGCTCTCTCTCATACACATACACAAACACAAACACAAACACATCCCACACATGCACCCTCTCACAGGCTTATACCCCATCATACTCACACACATACACACACTCTCTCACATGCACTCACACCCACAAGCACATACTCCCATTCACACACTCATTCTGTCTCTCCTGCACGCAGACACATATAAGTTTATGGGGTGAATTTGTATCTGCAGAAGAAGCAGCGCTTTGAAAGCTAGTGCCTCCAAATAAACCTGTTGGACTATAACCTGGTGTTGTGTGAGTTTAACTTTGGCCAACCCAGTCCATTCTAGGAATCAAACTGGCAAACCCATGTTGCACTCCCTCCACATCCTTCCTCAGATTACGAGACCAAAACTGCACAGAATACTCCAAGTATGGTCTAACCAAAGCTCTGTGCAATTGCAGCAAGATATTCCTAATCCTGTATTCAATCTTCTCACTCTGAAGTCCAATATGCCATTTTCCTTCTTCACAGTTGCTGCACTTGCATGCCTACTTTCAGTGTCTAGTGTACTGGAATACCCTTTGCATCCCTCCCTTTCCCAATCTATTGCTATTCAGATAATAAGCTGTCTTCCTGAATTTACCAGCAAGTGGATAATGTCATATTAATCCACATTATATTTCAACCACCATGCATTTGCCCACTCACTCAACTTGTTCAAATCGCACTAAAGCTTTTCTACATCCTCCTCACATTTGACCCGCCTACCCAGGTTTGTGTCATCTGCAAATTGCTGCATCCCAGCCTTAAATACATTCCATACCTTAAATAAATTCCAAAGATCCACAACCCGTAAATGAAGACATTTCTCCATGCTTCAGTCTGAAATGATCAACCCGTTATACAGAGACTGTGTCACTATATTCTCAAACCCACGGGCAACAAACTCTGAGAGTCAACCCTGTGAATCTATTGCAGAATCTTTATATGGCACTGTGATGCTGAAGGAAAAAAATACTAGTATTACAGTTAAAAACTATACAAACATTAAAAAAAAACTTCCCACTGCTATCTTAGTTCTAAAATATACTAATGTTTTAAAAGGCAATTTCACCAGCATCTAGGTTGAAAACTTCATTTTTCACATAATCAAATAGCAAAGACTGGAGGTTTATCAAGTCATGTCACAAATGTGATTATCTCCAACAAGAATATGTTTTCCATGACAAAAATGAAGGTGCTGCCTAAAAAACTGCAATATACTGAAGAATCATAATAACTCATTCAATCTATCTTCCAACCATTCGTAAAATCAGAAATCTGGACTCATTTGAGAATTGCTAGGTTGGTATTGATGTCTTTTGTTGCAGTTTTCTAGTAATTTAAAGTTGAATAGTCCTCTTGCATTTATATTCACCGTGCCTTTCCCCTTATCATTAGAATATAGCAGCTGCCGTTATCAGACTAAGAACACTCCAGAGCTATCTGCTATCCTTTTGCAAGGAGAAGACAATAGAGAGTGAGAGGAAATAGTGTGTTAGTTGACAATTGTTAAGAACTCCTTTGTTTCCAAGTGAGATGTATTATGATAGAGAAAAGATCAAGACCTTGAAAGAGACAGAGAGACAGAATATGCTGGAACAATGATCTGGTAACAATTATGCCCTGAAAACTGGGCTTGTCTAAAAGAATATTACCTCAGTTTCCAACAAAATAATAAGGCTTAGAGATGTGGTAAATATTTCAAACTATATTGAAGATTTTACCAGCAAGGTTCAATAATTATGCAATTAACAAAAATGTGTAAAATATTCTAGTATGGTATCACTTCAAATATTTTTCTGTCTGACCCAGTTTTGAAACTGCTCCTTATATTGTCAATCTACAATTATTTCATCATTTCAAAGTTGCATTTTGAATAAATTATATCACAGAGCCATCAAGCTGGGACATTAAATGTATTGCATCTTGAGTTAGACAGATTTTTAACCCATAGGGAAATCAAGAGTAATGTATAAACGACTGGAAAGTCGAGTTCAGGATAATCAGATCAGCCATATCTCATTGAATGACAGAGCAGACATGATGAGCTGAATGGCCCATTTCTGCTGTTATGGCTAATGGTCTTTTCATATATGATTCAATATTATATCCAATTTACATTAAAGAAAGGAAGTCACATGGATCCAAAACTCCTGAGTAGATGCTAGACCCCCACTTGTGCGCAGTCCTCATTGTGGGGTATTTCCCATGGTTGTCAAGGAGTTCTGTCAACTGGGTCGCTGCCATTTGGAGAGAGGTAACAGAGAGCAATGTCCTCTAGGATTGGAGTTATAAGCCCTGAGCTTAGACTGAAAATGGGGCAAAGTCAGATGCCATGGGGAATGAGAGCGTGAATAGCAGTAGGCAGACAAAACAGGAAGCAGGAGCACTGAATGTTTAGCCGTGGCAAGATAGGAACAAGAGCAACAAAGAGAACAGTCCAAAGTCTCTGCTGGATCTCAAAGACTAGTGAAGGGAATTAGAAGGTACATGGAGTTGCTACAGAACAAAAGAGACTGAACACCCCACTGTGAGGTACTCCTGAGGTCAGGAAAGTATGTTTTTGTGCTTTAAAGGTGAATGGAATTAGCAATGGCAGAACTAGGATGATGTTATGTTCCAACCCTGTCAGTATTCTGAGATGATTAACCATCACATCCATCAAATGAAAGGCATTTGTGGACCATCTGCTCTACAAATAAGTCTGTAACACAGTTGACTTGCGATCAGGAGCTGAGCCTTTGACAGTTTTGTTGTGGTTCGGGCGTATCGAACATGCCTGGTCATCCGTGGTAAATAAATTATATGAATTAAACAAATTGTTTCCCAAATATATTCATAGGTTTGATACTGGTGGAATAAAGAATCAGTGTGCTGGAAATTCCATGCATTTCAGCTGCTCAAATCCTGTGTTGCAGGTGTATTCCCATGCAAAAGAACAAGGAATAAATTTAGTTTTTTGGATTTCTCACTGCAATTCGCAACAAGTTGTAAGGATCTAACACAGAAAAACCTGAACATATACATGTCCAGAGCCATGTTGAGGAAATGGATGAAAGGCAGCAAAGCATAAACATTATGAAAGATCCTCTGAAGATCAAGTTTTTACATTTATTTGTAAATTTGATTGAAAACCAAATTAAAAGTAGAAAATAGACAAAGCATTACAGTCAAAACGGCAGGAATAGTTTGAAGTTCTAAAAAAGGTGCAAAAAATGTTGGGAGTTTGAACATAAGAGGTCCAATAAAAATAAACATAATATCATAGATGGGGAATATAATTCATAAACTGAGTTGCATCATCAGGTCTATGTTGGGCCATGGCCAAAAATCCCCACCAAAGCTAAAGTTTCCAATTGTAAATTTGACTGCTAAAACAATTCTGTTGCATATGGTAATGAGTCTGAGATGGTTTATGTTGGAGATTGCATTTTGTTCCACCCATGATACCACAGAGCCTTGGGTGGAGAGTCCAGCTCTAAATCTCAATGAGGTCAGACACATCATCTCTGGCTGCTGATTGTCTTTGTAATTAGGCCTAATTAGCAAGTATTCATTGTAGTAATTATAATGAGGTCAGTCAACTGGAATATGAGTTCTCTGATTGGGGCTGTTAATCTGGTACAATCAGAGAGTCCTGTATGTCATAAAATGATTGAGTGCCAGGGATATTGACACTCTGCTGCTTGACTTGTATGTGGGAGTACAATAGACAAGGACTGTTCATGTGTAAATAAAAGATAACTTGGTGACGGGATACTGACCTCTGTAGAGTTAATTCATACAAACGGGCAGCACGGTGGCTCAGTGGTCAGCACTGCTGCCTCACAGTACTAGGGACCTGGATTTGAGTCCAGCCTTGGGTGACTGTCTGTGTGGAGTTTGCATGTTCTCTCTGTGTTTATGTGGGTTTTCACGAGGTGCTCTGGTTTCCTCCCACAGGTCAGAGATGTGCGGGTCAGGTGGATTGTGCCTGACTGTCTGCCCCTCTTTCTTGGTTACGTCTGCACTCAGGTATCTATGAAAGGGAGCATGTGGTACTCACTGGCACAACAGAGGCCTTTAGAAAGTGATGGGCACCACAGAGGCTGGAGTGCATTGTCACCCCAGACAATGTTATTTTAGTTTGATCAGTTTCCATTACCTTGTATAAGTTTCCATTAATCATGTGTTTGTGCTTTTGTCAAAGTGCCCTATCAGAAGATATTCAACTTGATTGTGTTTGTTTAAAAGAATAGAAAGGACAATTCATGGCAGTACTCTATCCCAATCACAAGCTACCAGTGATTGGTTCCCCAGACAGAAAACAGGCCTAATGACATTAGAGTCACTGTTCATAAATATCAATCAAAACAAAATGATTTATTTTCAAGCTGAACCTTTGAGAAAATTACAATGACATTCATGGTACCACTTTCTGCTAAGTTTCACTGTTTACTTTTTATTACAGTAAGGTTATCATCTATGACCAACTAATGATTAAAGATACAGAACGCCAAGCGAGATGTTCCTGAGAACCCAAGATAAAGGATTGCCACTACCATTTTATTCTACTATTGAGTCCTTGACTGCTCCTTTCAAAGGCAGGCAATCTGATTCCTTACAATATGTTTGTATCTATACTCCACATGAGTCCAGCACAAGAAATACAGATCAATTCTGATCAACAGAAATTGGGGACATTCTCATTGTACATTTTGGGAGACTTATTAATTACATAATTGTGAGACTTACGTCAATTACAATTTTAAACTGAATTAGTTTTGGGAGAAGCAACCTAAAAGTCTGCTCTTCCTGATTAGTTATAATATTGTTGCAGGTACAGGTGCATTTTCATAATCTTCACAGAATGTATTGAGTTTTCAACAATAAATACAAAAGAGTGATACTCAGTAAATGCAATGTATTCAATTGATTCACAATAGAATAGCAACTCATGACCTCTGGCCAACTGGACACATGTCTGATGTTCTCTCCTGTTGACTGAAGTTTTTCTTTTGCGACTGATCTTCTTATTGTGCACCAGACTTATTAACCCTTGCTAGTCAGTATGTTCTGTACATAATCAGAGACATCCTGAACTCTAATTAATTTGCTGACACATGAACAACATTTGATCGGATACAGCTTGCCTCGGCAGCATGTGCCCAATTCATGGCTGGTGTCTTTGGAAGTGATGGTCATCTTACTGATAAATAACTTTCTGATCAAATGTTATTCTCCCTCACAGGCAGCATTTTACAAGTACCCATAATTAAATAGAATATAATTTAATTCAATCACTTCTTCATCAGGTCAAAGTTACTGGATATAAAAACTCAATTCTATATCAAGATTTCTGAACGCATCTAAATAATTTAATTTTCAAAAATAATTCCATAATGATATTCTTTCTGATTTGAGAAGAGATTTCAAAATTAAAATTCTGCTACTGCACAACCTGTCACCTGTGGGTTTGATCTTCAATTTGGAGAAATACTGCAGCTACTGTTCAAAATATATCAGATATTATTTCTTTCAGTTTGTTCTATAATTGCATGTAAAGAAAAGTGAACTTGTAACACGGAAAAGCTGAAATTAATAAGTAACTATGCAACTATAATAAGACAAGTGATAATGTTTTAGTTTTCCCAGTTCTGTTGAAGACTGCGCACCAGAAACATCAGTGTTCACTGGTCTGTTACTTACTTTAAGCATTTTCTCTTGCTATTTCAGATATTACACATTTTGTTCTAATTATGTAATGTCCCGGATGTAAGTTTGCTCGCTGAGTTGGAAGGATTGTTTTCAGATGTTTCGTCACCATGTACCATCATAACTGAGCCTCTGGTGAAGCACTGGTGGTATGGCTTGCTTTTTATTTCTGTGTTTAGGTTTCCTTGAGTTGGTGATGTCACTTCCTGTGGTGATGTCATTTCCTGTTCTTTTTCTCAGGGGGTGGTAAATGGGATCCAAGTCAATGTGTTTGTTGGTAGTGTTCTGGTTGAAATGCCATGCTTTGAGAAATCCTTGTGGGTGTCTCTGTTTGGCTTGTCCTAGGATGGATGTGTTGTCCCAGTCGAAGTGGTGTTCTTCCTCCTCTGTATGTAAGGATACTGGTGAAAATGGGTCATGTCTTTTTGTGGCTAGTTGATGTTCATGTATCCTGGTGACTAGTTTTCTGCCTGTTTGTACAATGTAGTGTTTGTTACAAGTATTTTGTAAATGACATTAGTTTTGCTTGTTGTCTGTATGGGGTATTTCAAGTTCATTAGCTGCTGTTTTAGTGTGTTGGTGGGTTTGTGGGCTACCATGATGCCAAAAGGTCTGAGTAGTCTGGCAGTCATTTCTGAGATGTTTTGATGTATGGGAGAGTGACTAGGGTTTCTGGAACTCTTTTTGTCTACTCAAATGGGTTTGGTGACAAAGTGTCTGAAAACAATCCTTCCAGCTCAGCAAGAAAACTTACATCCAGAATCTCAACCTGAGTGACAAATCTTCTAAAAAATTGCTAATTATGTAAAGTGTTACAATCCCAAGTTAGACCACTAAGTATATGTTATGATCTGCTGAGCCTAATGATATTATCACTACATCATCCAAGTGGATAATTAATGCCCACGTGCCTGAATCAACCCGACTGTGGCTGGGGAATTGCCAAACATATAGCACAACAGCAGATCCACACATGATTGCCTGCATGCTCCAGAGGGAGAGTTTTGGCCTTCAGTGCCTGAAGGGCCCAGCATTGGGTCCAGGGCTAATCCATTGATTGCCACCTTACTACCCTTTATTCTAATTCCCTGCCCTCAATCAGCCTCCAGCCATTATTCACCTGATTCCTGGGACACAACAATGAAGCTAGAGCTTGTGTTGGTATCAGGTTGGTAGTGGTCACTGTCTTGCCAGTGACACTGCTGCTCAATAGGGCTGCCAGCAGCTCTTAGCAATTCTGGGATTCACTCCCTGGGTATGTGATCCTGGGGAAGATCCACTGTTCTTCAGTGGCCGACAAGCACTTTGTTCAATGGGCCATCCCCACGCACTATGAGGCTCCTGTGAATCCTCCAGCTGGCAAATGAGATCTATAAGTTCCATCCACTGAATCCAGTTGCACATCTCCTCTCCTGTTATCTCGTCAGCTCATCCTTTGGTAAACAGCTCTGCCCTATGCCCTTGTTTCTGCTGCATTTTTCATTGGATTCTCAACACTGAGCAGACAAAATGACTGTGAGCAGTGAAAGTGGAGGTCGCGGGAAATGTAGCTTCATTGCGAAAGGTTACAAGGATGTCAATAGAAGCAGGTATCAAGCCTGATTGGGACCGTGACATACAAAGGGGGAGGCCTTTTAGTTTCCAGCAGCTGAGGTAGCGGTACGCAGAGCTGACAATCAGTGGGCAAATATGGGAGACAGTGATATCTTTGGTTGGATCCCTGCATTTGGCCACAGTAATGGCAACACTCAGACCATAAAGACTGGAGAAAAGCAATGTAAGTAACATTTACTGCTGTCATATTATTGGAAATCCTGATTTCTGCCAAAGTTACAGCATCAGAACATCAGAAAGTCTGAGGGAGTTCAGAATCAAATGGAATGCACAGCAATGAATCACCAGGTTATTTCCATGAATGAGAAAATATATTAACAGAAAGAGCAACAAGACTTTGTGACCAGTTTCACTGGAGCAGTGATGCTCAGAGAAGATTTACTTAAGGCTGTAAAATTAACTTGGGCTTTGACAGAGTTAAAATAGACAATTTCCTTTGGTTGGGAAATCTGTGACAAAGGAAAGTCAATTTAAAATTTCCACTCAAAAAACATCAAGATGCAAGGTTAAGAGAAAAGTGTTTTACTTACTGAAGCATGGAATGTGAAGTTAGAGGAAATAGTTGACGCATAGAACATTGCACCTTTTAGAGGAGAAGTGGATAATTATTAAAAGCACTGATTTAGGGCCTTTGCTAATTATGAGTTATATCAGTGCTCTCAGTGCATCCATACATTACCAAGAGGCATCGAAATACAAACTGAACGAACTGCAGATGCTGTAAATCAGAAACAAAAGTGGAGAATGCTGGAAAAGCTCAGCAGGTCTGGCAGCATCTGTGGAGAGAAATCAGAGTTAACTCTTCAGGTCAAGTGACCTTTCCTCAGAGTTTCTCAGAGATGCTGCAGGACCTGCTGAGCTTTTCCAGAAATTTCTATTTTTGAAGCATCAGAATACCAAATTGCAAGCTCTTGGATGATACAAAATCTGTGCTGTGGTCAGAATCTTCACAGCAAGAATATAAGGACGATGATCAGCTCCCGGTTTGATGGACAATTGTCCCAAACTTGGCTGTAATGGTTCATTTATTTTATTCCTTCATTGGATGTGGGCATCGCTGGCTCGGCCAGCATTTACGATCCATTTTTAATTATCCAGAGAGTAGTTAAGAGTTGATCACATTGCTGTGGATCTGGAGTCACATATAGGCCAGCCCAGGTAAGAATGGCACATTTCCTTCTCCAAAAGACACAAGTGAACCAGATGGGTTCAGTAATATGTGCAGATATACGTAGAGCATGTGGGTAGGGTGAACATTAAGCATGTTTGTGCCATGTTTAGGTCAGAATGAATGTTCATTGAGAAGAAAGGGTACCTAGAAATTTCACAGCACAAGCCCCTAAAAGTTCATAGTCATTGCGAAGAGAATATTGTCAAAGCAAATAGAGTTAGGACTCACAACTAGAATCCAATAGTTAATAAAGACAGCCACTGGGCTCTTCTACTTGATCTTAATCAGGTCCATCTTGTATATCACATTTACTCATGTGATAGGAGATAAAGGTAATGAAAAATCTAACTCACTGGTTTAAAATACTTCAGGTATCAACTTGGACCTGGGTCTTTTAGCTCCAGAAAAGTGAAGACAGTGGGGATGGGACTAAAGTATTTAAAATGTTTAAAGTACAGAACTTCATAAATTTGGGCAGATAACTTAAATTTGATAAATTAAAGAGAATAAGAGGACATGAGTACACATTACATGAGCATTGGATGTGAGGAAAGATTTCTCCCTTGACCTTTGGAATGTTACCAGCTCTTGCAATGGAATCAGGTTCACTGACTCTTTCAAAAGAGAGCTGACAGGCAAAGAACAAAAGGGTGGAATGTACTTCCATATTTTGGTATTATATACTCATTATTACTTGGAATTTACTGATCAGCTTCAGGAATTAGAGAGGATTTTCTCCAAATCCTTTATTTCTGATATGGACTGTGGGTTTCTTTTAAAAAGGCAATTCCATCTTTCCCAAGAGGAAATTGGGTGATGAATTGGAAATATTGGGAATTGTGTTATCTAGTGCAACACAACTGAAGGACACAGACTAGTTGCTATGACAACTCTTTAATACATTTTTAAGGTACAAGTTTAAGAAGAAAAAAAAGAGATAAAATTTTGAATGCTCTTACAGAAATCCAGCACAGGCCAATGGGCCAAATGGCTCTTGAAAACAGAACCATATGTATTGGATTATTACCAAAGGTATCAGCGTAATTTCTAGAAGTATTTAGACAGACTTAATTCAATTTCCAAAATGTTTTGCTTTACTCTGAACAGTCAGAGAATACAAAAATTCCATAACTACAAGTTTGCCATATTTAGGAACAGCTTAAATTAAGCTTTGCACTGCATTTCGATTTGATATAAATGGTGATCAGGGATTACCTGGAAGTTTTATACTGCGTATTTACATGAGCTGTGTAATTAGCTCCTCATGCTGACTTGACTGTGTGTTGGCCACTTTGTGGCAATTGTCTGCAGCAAGATATCATGTCTTGCATAGTTCCCATTTATCACTTTGTGGACTGGAATCTGGAGATTGCAATCACCAACATCGAAGGTAAAAGGAAAAACATTTAAAACCACAATACAGTTCTGACAACACTGAACACATCTCAACTCAGCTACAAACATTTGTGTTTGATCAAACCTGCAGTGATCTAGTGATGGACTGGATCAGAACTCATCCCAATACAGTTTAAGTACTTGGACTGAGATTAGTTTTGGATATCCTAGATAGAAATATTATACTCAATTGAGATGCATTCAATATTTATTAGGTGTAACTACCTGATTCGTATGTAATAAAAAGATACTACATGTCCAACAGAAAAATTAATTGTGCTTCATTGATATGTTTAACATTTCTTCAGCCATTAATTTTACTCAACTGAAATTCAATAGCAGTTAACTATTCTTCAGTCTTAAAGAGCAAACTTTTAACAGGAGATCTCTTTTCCTCTGTTATTCCAGTTGGACTGCTAAAGATGATGTGTATTATAAACATTTGTTCCCTGGAAGCGATTTTTACCTTTTCTATGCAATATTTTTATTGCATCAGATAGTGGGGTGTTGCATTGCTTTGTCACATCCTAGCCAGCAAGATGAATCAGAAAATGAACACAATATTCAGTTGTTTAAAAGGTCTCATAAAAGTGATGGATTTCCCTGTGCCAGATTTCTAACTGGCATAACAACACACAAACTGAGAAAAGAAAGCCAAACATTTGCCAAGTTTATGAAACATATTTGTGTTACAAACCTCAATCAAATCTCAAATATGATGCACTGAAACATTTGGATATATGCATTATTTGTAACTCAGACATCCAGAAGTAGTTTCTGATCAAAAACAGAAATAGTTATTAATAAACCCCCATTTAATGTGTTAATTATAAAGTGTAAAGCCTAGCAAACTCCAAAACATTGGAGTTCATTTGATTGGGTTGGATGGAAACACATACATATTGTTTTGTATGGGATGTGAGCATGCCTGACAAGGTGAGAATTTGTAGCCCACCTCCATCGTCCTTGGACTATGTGGCTTATGAGGCTAGTGTAGAAGACTGTTTACAGTCAACCAAATCACTGGGGATCTGGAGTGACATGTATATCACATGGGTAATGGTGGCAGACTTCCTTCCCTGAAGAACATGACTTGTGTAACGGCTAAAACCACCTGACGAAAGAGCAGCGCTCCGAAAGCTAATGCTTCCAAATAAACCTGTTGGACTATAACCTGGTGTTGTGTAATTTTTAACTTTGTAAAGGTTTAGCTCAAGGTTTAAAGAGAAATGCTGTGATATGCTTGTAAACAAGATACTAGGGCTCAATGTTTTGTTTTTTTCTAATCTGGTGAAATATAGATGAGAGTACAGAATGTGAAATGTCAATATATACTCACTGATTTTCTTCATATTGGCCCAGAAATTGGTGGATGATGCAGCATTTCTATATTGTCTTCATCAAAAAGTATTGGATCTTTGTAAATGAATAATTCATAATTTTCCAGCAAATTCTGGGACAATTAAATCAGGAATTTCAGTCATATCATTCAGTGCGATGGGCTGAATACTAAATGTTTACATCTCTGAAGTTACAAAATAGACGGAACCAAAGGTTAGTTTGAAAAAATAGATTTTAAATTAAGATAGAATGGAAAAATAAAACCATGACAACATGCACAACCACAGGGCACATGCCTCTGCAGTTGAGTGTAATCTTACACATTTTCCAGATCCACTAATGTCGATCCAGCTTCTTGACAACAACCAAAGCATGATAAAAAGAAAAGAACGAGCACATTGCTTTTTAAGTATTTTTCTATTCATTCATAGGATGTGGATACCGGTGGCTAGGCAAACATGCTGGCTGGGTTTATCACCTTTGCGGCATCCAGTGCCTACAGCTGTTTCTTGACATCACGTCACATGAATCACATTAATTGAAGATTTGTGATGCTGTATGCTTCAGCAGGAGACCAAAAAATGAAATTTGACATGTGGAATTTATACAGGCTCGTATTAGATAACGAAAGCATCAGTCACATGGGTAAAACTAGAAGTCATTGACAATATACATTATTAAATGCTGTTGCAGCATAACTAACTTAACCAGAAATCTCATCAAGACTGAATATGAAGAACAGCTGAAACCTTACTTACTTATACTTCCAGCTGCTCGAAATCTGCTTGTTTAGACATGATCTGACACACCTCTGGTGTAGCTGGAACTTGAACTTTCTGGTCAGTATGTACTATACATTGATATTGAGATCTAAATGAAGTGTTTAATGCTGAAAATTATTGACAATCATGTTAGGTAGTTACAGCAAAATCATTTCTTCTGTTCGGGGAGTCCAGACCAAGGACCTGCAATCTTATTACTACAGTTAAGCTGTCTAGTGACATGGGAAGTTCATTTCCATTATTTCCAGACACAGGAGAGAGTAGAATAGATCAGTTTTGCTCACAATACTACATCCTGACTCTTCACCACCCCCTTCCACCACCTAACACCACTCCTAATCTGGAAACAATCCCAAAAGTTGATGGATGCTGGAACAGTTCAGTTTTTCAAGACAGACATTGATAATGTCTGTTAAATAAGGGTATTAATGACTGCCACATAAAAAGACTCAAGGTGCTATGGCTGACTCCTGATCCAATATAATGGTATGTTTGTCTGTCTCCAGTAGTCTTGACGTGTTGATCCATCTTGATCTGATTAATGAAGCTTTGTCAGACTTTGATAGATTTAGAAAATCAGAAGGTTATTCTGTAGAAGAATGTAAGTTATTGAAGCAGAAATAGGCCATTCAGCCCATTGCGTCTGCTCCATCAATCAGGAAAATCATTGCTGATCTGATAATTCTCAACTCTACTTTCCTGCATTATCCCCATAATCCTTGATTCTTTTACTGATTAAAAATCTATCTGCCTTGATCATATTTAATAACTCAATCTCAACAGTTCACTGTGGTAAAAATTCCATAGATGCAGTCTCTTCTGAGAGGAAAAAGGTCCTCCTTAAATCTGTTGAAATGGGTAACCCTATAGGTAAATATTATGCTGTCTGGTCCTAGACTTTCCCTAAAGAGAAACAACATCGACACATCTACCCTGTCTAACCCGCTTAAGAATCCTCCAATGATCGAATCACTGAATTTGAGGGCTAGCTTTTTGTAATTCATGCATAAGGATCCCCAAATTCCTCGGTACTGCAGCTTTTTGTAGTCTTTCACCCTTTAAATAATAATCTTCTATTCATCCTGCCAAAGTGCATAACATCACATTTTCCCACATTGTATTGCAAGCATTAGCTCATTCACTCAACTTGTTTCATCTCTCTGCAGACCTATTGTGGGAGTAGAGAATTTGGCTCTTTGAACCTGCTCCACCTTTCAATATGATCATGAATGATCCAATTCAGTACCCTATTCCCAATTTCTTCCCATAAGCTTTGATCTCTTTAACTGTAAGAACTGTACTTAATTCCTTCTTGAAAACACTTAATGATTTAGCCTCAACTGCTTTCTGTGGTGGAGAATTCCACAGGCTCACCATTCTCTGGGTGAAGAAATTTCTCCTCATCTCAATATTAAATGGCTTACTCTGTATCTTTAAACAGTGATCTTTGATACTGGACTGCACAGTCATCGATAACATCCTTCCTGTATTCACACTGTTATAATTTTGTAGGTTTCTATGAGATCCTCCTCATTCTTTTAAACTCCAGTGGATGTAGTCTGAACCAATCCAGTCTCTCTTCTAGCCCTGCCATTCAGTAATCAGTTTGATAACGCTTTTCTGCACTACCTACGTAGATAGAATGTTTTTCCTCAATAAGGAGACAAAAAGTGCACATAATTCTTTAAGTGTTGTCTCACCAATGCCCTGTACAACTGCAGCAAGTTATCCCTGCTCTTGTACACAAATCCTCACGATACCACTTGCCTTCTTCAGCACCTGCTGTACCTGCAAGATTACCTTCAGTGATCTGTTCATAAGGATACCCAGATCTCATTGGACCTCTCCCTTTCCCAACCTATCACCATTCATAAAATAATCTGTCTTCCTGTTTATACTACCTTACGCTAATCCACATTATACTCCATCTGTTATGCATTTACCCTCTCAGTCAACTTGTCCAAATCATACTGATGCATCTCGAAATCCTCTTCACAGTTCGCTCTCATGCCCAGCTTTGTGTTGCCAGCAAACTTGGAGATAATTATTTCCCTCATCCAGCCTGGTAATATAAAACGTGAATAGCTAGGGTCAAAGTACTGATCCCTGCGGTACCCCACAAGTCACTGGCTTCCATTTGGAAAAAGACCCGTTTGTTCCTACTCTTTGTTTCCTATCTGCCAATCAATTCTCTGTCCATGTCTGTACATGACCTCCAAGCCCATACTCTTTAATTTTACATGCTAATCTCTTATGTAGGACATTATCAATTGCCTTCTGGAAGTCCAAGTAAACCACATCCACTGGATCCTCTAATCAACTTTCCAACTGATTTCCCTTTTGTAAATACACACTGATTATATCAATCCTGTCATTGTTTTCCAAGTGCTCTCCTATTAAACCTTTAAGATTAACTCTAATATTTTCCCAATATCAATGTCAGGCTAACCGGTCTATAATTCCCTTTTTTTTCTACCTCCTTTTTTAAACTGTGGGTTTACATTATCTGCCCTCTAATCCATGCCAACAGTTCTAGAGTCTATAGAATCTTGAAAAAAATGACCACCAACCCATCTATTTTTTTCTAGAATTAATTCAATATGTGCTCTGGGATGTAGATCATCTGGCCCTGGTTATTTATTGGTGTTTAAGCTCATCAATTTCGCCAACACCATTCCCTATTGATACAGATTTCCTGACATTAGATTTTGTGTTCCCCAACATTTTTGGGGTGTTATTTGTATCCTTTGTGAAAAGTGAACCAAAATATGTACCTGCACGGGTGCAGTTATGCCTGCCTATTTGTTGGTTACATGGAACATTCCTTGTTCCAATCCAACTCAGGTCCCCTCCAACAAATATTTCTTCAATACATTGATGAGATCATTGATTTTTTTTCTCTTCCTCATCCAGAATTATAAAATTTATCAATTTTGCTTCTAATTTCCATACTTCCCTCACCTTCAACTGGTCCATCTCTGATTCTTCCTTTTCCTTCCTTTGACATCTCAGTTTCTATTTCCATGGACACGTTGGATGCCAATTTCCAATACAAATCCATTATCTCCCATAGTTACCTTGCCTATACATCTTCACACCCTGCTTTCTGTGAGGAACTTATTACATTCTTCAACTTTCTCTGAGTCTATCTCTGCTGCATCTGTTCTGATTTTGCTTTTGTAAGGGGGGCCTCAGAAGAGTTATCATTTTCCTCAACCGAGGATTCCCACCATCATGGTTAACAGGCCTCTCATCAAGTCCAACCCATTTCCTGCACTTCTGCCAAAACCCCTTCTTTTTCTCCTACAACATCAATAGGGCCGTTCTGGTCCTCACTTCCTCCCCCACCAGGATCCACAACCAATTGTACCGAGTCACTGAGCTCATAAGTTTAACGAATACTGAGTTAGCCAATGGTGTCATATTTGAACTTGTAACATTCAATTACGCGCTTATCCATTGTCATTATCAACCTTCTCAACTTAGGTATAGCTAATCTGCAAACATTATTCTATTGTCTCCAATTATGCAGTAAGAGGGAGCACTCATTAATTGAGCTGTATTAATATATAAAGCCAAGAAAGTTGACGTTTTGGGTAAAAGCTCTTCATCAGGAATGATGAAGGGTTTTTGCCCGAAACGTCAACTTTCCTGCTCCTGGGATGCTGCCTGACCTGCTGTGCTTTTCCAGCACCATTCTAATCATGACTCTGATCTCCAGGCCTATAAAAAGCCAAGCCTGGATGATGAAATAACCAATCATTTCAGCATTCCTTAAGGCAGCTAGGTGCAAAAGGAGGGGTAGCGATAAAACTTGTGAAAAGTCTTGGGAATGAGAAAAGATTAGAGAGCAAGATTTGGAATCATGGGCTCCTTTATCCAGTGAAATTTGACAACTTTCATTTGACATGTAACCTGATAGAAAATAACAAGTTGTCCAGTCATATCTATTACAGCTTTCGAAATCTGGCAGAGAAAGCCCATTTCCTGAATTAACTACAAGATTGTGTGGTTAACAGTTGGATGAATGATATGGTTACAGTATGACTGGGAGGAGCAGGCTCAATAGTCCTTTGCCATTTACATGTATGGAGTTTTAAATTATAAAATGTTTAAAAATGAAAAACTAATAATAATATTTTGCAGTTATTCAAAAGGTTACATGTCAAATGGATGTTGTCAAATTTCACTGGATAAAAGAGCCCATGATTCCAAATCTTGGTTATCTAAATATTAATGCTAAACTTAAAACTTATGAACATTGTGATCTTAAAATGTTTCTGATACTTGAAGAGTGTTTGTTTAAATATGGTTTCAAAAGCTAAGTAAATATTACAGCTGATATGGATTCATGAGCTGAAGTGAAATGAGTTTACTACTTCTGAGGCAGCAAACAAAGTCTTACATAATTTTAAAATATCCAAATATAGTTTCTAAAATATCATAATCTGGTCATTTTCTCTAGGCTGTTAGTCAGACTTGTTTTAAGAAACTCAACAAAATGCATTTGCAGGTAGAATATTTCTGCAGCAGAAATATGAATCTTATGTGACACCCTTTTAAAACTAGTGATTTATTTCTAAACAAAAACATATTTGACAGCATATCATAAACCTTTGCCATGTGCTTAAAATCATGTGTTTCACATTTTGACTCCATTATGGGAAAAGCCAACCCATATCATTTGATACTCAATCAACAAGAGAATTTATTTATTTTACAACTTTAGTTTATTTACTTTTTATTACTTTTCTGTGTGACAAATATGGATTTGGTTCATGAGAGTAAGTTAGCTTGTAAACCAAAAAGCTTATCTTTATTGTGGGAGACTGTTTATAGCCCAGCTTTAAACATTCCTATTTTAAAACCATCACCTTTCTTCAAGAAAAGATGTCAGCTACTTGACGACAAAAGAAAACATTAGTAATTGAATTCTTCCAAATGCATTAACACATTTTTAAAGAAAAATAAAAGATTCCTTTTGTGAGCAGAATAACAGTCACTGAAGGACAAAGTATTCCTTTCAATATTTCAAAATCATGGGATCTCCAACAATTATAGTACAAATTATGGCATCCTGCTCTCCAAATCTTGATCTCCTGTTCACTCCCATGGTCTCGAATATCCCTCTTTAACCAAACAACTACATTTTAAAAGGATTCATGGACTGTTTCAGTGTCATTTATAGAGAATTGACCTGTCTGTTGGAACTGGTTCTTTTCCCAAACTCTCCATAAAATTCACTAATTGAACAAAGCTATAAGAAATTTTCTCATAACCCCTCATAATCTTAACGAGTATCAGCAGGTCACTTGTAAAACTTTGCAGCTCAAGTGCCAAATTTCCTTTATAGCTGTAACTCATTACACCTCCTCCTTTCACTTTTTGTTAATTTTCAAAGACAAGGATAAGCATTTTAGTGCAAAATCATAATTCCTTTGTTCTTTGTGTGTGGACAATGCTGACAAGATCAAATACATTACCGACTTGACCAATTCTGAGCAAATGCAAGTTGGCCTCTTCTTTGAACTGCTGCAGTCGCTGAAGATGTTGAATAGGAAATTTGAGGATATTCATATGCAATAATGAGGGAAATGAGATACTTGCCCAAGTAGAGATGGTGTGCAACTCAGAGGGGACCTTGGATGTGCTGCTGTTCCCATGACATTGCAGCTCTTATCTTCTTGATGTTAACCATCAATGTTAAGAGAGGTGCTTGAAAGCTAATCTCATTGAGTTGTAGAGTCAAAGAGTCATACAGATGTACAGCATGGAAACAGACCCTTCGGTCCAACCCGTCCATGCCGACCAGATATCCCAACCCAATCTAGTCCCACCTGCCAGCACCCGGCCCATATCCCTCCAAACCCTTCCTATTCATATACCCATCCAATTGCCTATTAAATGTTGCAATTGTACCAGCCTCCACCACTTCCTCTGGCAGCTCATTGATACTACATTCTGTAAACTTAATTCTACTGTCACATTCAAACAGTAAGTTATTGACTGGACCATCTTAAACATTGGGGGCATCTAAAATTGGACTGGAGATGAGTTCTAAGTGGTCTTCCCCGAGGATTGGTGCTGGAACCCTTGTTTTTTCCAACTTATATAATTGATTTGAAGATGGGTACTGAGGGCAAAATTTCTAAATTTGTGAATGATTCCAAGCCAGGAAGAATAGGGAATTGTGAGGATGACACTAAGCAACTTCAGAGAGACATTAACAAGTTGGCCAAATGGGCAGACAGCTGGCTGATGAGTTTCACTGCAGAAAATGTGAGGTAATTCATTTAGTAGATGAAGCATGGAAAGATAATACAGGCTCAATAATACAACTTTGAGGGAAACACAGGAGCAAAGGGACCTCAGGGTTCAAGTGCATAATTCTTTGGAAGTGGCCAGGCAAGTTGTTGAGATGACTTATAGGATCTTTGGATTTAGACATCAAGGCACAGAGTATAAGCGTAAAGAAGTGATGTTACACATCTACAAATCATCGGTCAGACTACATTTGGAATATTGTGTTCAGTTCTGGGCACTTTATTTAAGGAAGGATGTTGGAACCCATGGCATAGGAGATTTCCAAGAATTTTACCAAGAATGAGGGATGTTGGTTACGTGAAAATAATAGAGAAATTGGACTCATTCGATCTGGAGCAGAGAAGATTCAGAAGTGGCCTTATTGAGGTGTTCAATATGGTGAACAATTTTGACAGAGTAAAGAAGAATATTCCGTTTCTACTAGTTGGTATGTCAGTAACAAGGGTACACAATTTCAAGATTGTCAGCAAAAGAGCCAAGAGTGAGATGAAGAGAAACTTCATTGCTCAAAGGAGTAATGATTTGGAATGTGCTGCCTGGGAGAGTGGTGGAAACAGATTCCATTGGAGGCTTCAGAAGCGAGCTGTTTGTATATTTGAAAGTGATGCTAAATTTAGAGGACTGCAGGAATAGGATTGGAGAATGGGACTAGCTGGATAGCTCTTCGTGAGCTGGTATTGACACAATGAGTCAAACAGCCTCCTTCTGTACAGTAAAATTCGAAGCTGCTATGATTTTAGAATTGTAGAATGCAAAGAAACTAAAAGTCACTGAAATCAGGATTTTCAAATACCAAAATAGTGCACAACAGTGTATCCTCAGAAACAATAAAATATGAAGAAGGGAAAGTTTGATTTCATTATTTATGTTGAATTTTTGTCTCCCATTTTATTTAAAGAGAAGCAACGTGAGTAGTCAGTGTCTTGTATTACTTAAGAAATAGAAGTGTTTAACAGATATAACTGAACTTGTATTGTTCCAATGGTTGGGGTTATGCAGCTTGCTTTAAAGTGAAATTCTGCACTCAGATTTGGATAAATGAAAAGGTTGCTTCACAATATATTGCTTGCAATGGGGTGAAGTGATCCTCCTGCCATGTTTCCAATCTATTAACCAATCCTTCCATTAGAATGGGTCCTGTGATATAGAGTCATAGAATTATACAGCATAGAAACAGGCCCTTCAGCCCACCATGTCTATGCTGACAAACAATCACCAAACTATACTTAACCCCACTTACCTACAGGGAGAAAATGAGGACTGCAGATGCTGGAGATTAGAGCTGAGAGTGTGGCGCCAGAAAAGCATAGCTAGTCAGGCAACACCGAGGAGTCAACATTTTGAGCATAAGCTTTTCTGATGATTCTCCTGCTCCTCGGATGCTGCCTGACCAGCTGTGCTTTTCCAGCACTACACACCCCACTTAGCTACACTTGATCCATAGCCCGCAATGTCCTGACATGTAAGGTGCACATCCAGATGCTTCATAAATGTTGCTGGAGTGTCTGCCTCCACCATCCTCTCAGACACTGGGAGATATGACTAACACATTTTCTTCAAAAGCATAGCATAGAAATTAGTTTCAAATAATTTGCACAGTTTCTTAGGTGCTTTTCCTCCAAGCTTTGATTACATTCAGATTCACTTTGAAATCTTAGGTATAATGATGATTACCCATCACTAATATGCAAACTCAGATCTCCCTAGCTGATCAGACATTCAAAAGGATATGAATGGCTTCCTTCATCTCTGGCAATCATTTCCATATTTCCCAAAAAAAGTAATAAATATTTGAGGCTTTAAAGCTTAAGAGGAACTTAGTAAAAATTTTGAATAACATTGAGCAATCAAAGTTAAGCAATTGTCAGATCTTCTGAGCACATGGTATTCCTAGTTTTGAAAGTTTTAGCACAGTGTTGACTTATGCAATTAGAATTTTTTTACAAATAAAAAAATAAAATGTCTCTTTCAGGCACTGTGGAATATATATTTTGATTTCACTGTTCGTGACACTGGCTGAGCGGTTTAAGAAGAATTTTTATTGTGACAATTACTTTGAATAAAACGATTCCTTTGTAATCAATTAAATGTATAAAAGATAGCAATCACCCCATACAAGCAATGAATCCAACTATCTACTTGTGAATGTCTACATTCCTAAATGACAAAAGAAGATTGGTTTAAATTGTAAACTGTTAGGGAGCAGGGGGACATTAACTTACAATTGTAACACTAACTAGGCTAATAATACCATAAGACCATGTGAAATAGGAACAGGAACAGAATGCTTGGCCCCTCAAGGCTGTTCTGCTATTTGATAGGATCATGGCTGATCCTACATTCCTTACATCCACTTTCCTGCATTTTCCCCGTAATTCTTAATTCCCTATTGATCAAAAATCTATTTATCCCAGCCTTTCCATCTCAGGTTCACTTGGCTGACCTTAGTGTCGGTGTGATGGGATTGTCTTAAAAGTAAATGTTAAACAGGTTGAGACTCTACTCACTGGAGTTTAGAAGAATGAGAGGTGGTCTTATTGAACCAACAAGGATCCTTAAGGGGCTTGACAAGATAAACGCTGAAAGAATGTTTCCCCTCATGGGTCAGTCTATGACCAGAGGGCATAGTCTCAGAATTAAGGGATGCCAGGTTAAGACTGAATTGAAGAGGAGTTTCTTCTCTCCGATGGTTGTGAATACAATGCCTCAGAGAGCTGTGGGGGTACAGTCCTTGTGAACATTTAAGGTAAATCAGTTCTTGATCAGTTGGGGAATCAAGAGTTACAGGGAAAAGGCAGGAAAGTGGATGTGAGGAAGGTTGGATCAGTTATGCTGCTATTGAATGGTGGAGCAGGCTCAAGGAATCAAATGGCCTACTCCTGTTCCTATTTCTTATCGCCTTATTGATGATGACAGCACAAGTCAGATAAGAGAATAAAGAAAAGTTAATGCAATCCTCAGTTCTGTATACATGGGTGTAGAATACAGAAGTTAGGAGGTACCTTTGAACTTAGTTTAAAACATTTAGTAAAAATTGACTAATAGTTTATACAAAGTATTTCCAAATGGCAAAGAGCTACAATTATTTCTGACTAATTTTATTCAGGATTACCATGGAATATTCAAATACAGGGAGAAAGTGAGGACGCAGATGCTGGAGATCAGTCAATAACTGTGGTGCTGGAAATGCACAGCAGGTCAGGTAGCATCCGAGGAGGAGAAGGAGAGTTGATGTTTCGAATATAACCCCTTCATCAGGAATGCGGGGGCGGGTGGGCTGGGTGTGTGCAGTGGAGAGGCAAGGGGGCTTATGCTCGAAACGTCAACTCTCCTGCTCCTCAGATGCTGCCTGACCGGCTGTGCTTTTCCAGTATCACACTTTTTGACAATATTCAAATACAGTCAAATACATTTCTGTAATAAGGGAATCAAGGAAACCATGTTGTGATAGTTTGAAATACATATCAAAACTAAATTAATTGTCAATTAAAATAAAATAATTTCTCCTTCTCTAAGAACTTCCATGCCCAGTAAATGGATAACAAAACCCAAAATTGAAATTTGCAAATTATTAAAATGTTCCATCATTCAATAATTATAACTTCTTTGCTTTCTATATTTGTTCATACATATTTATTAAAAAGTATTATATTGTAGAATTAAATCTATTTTTTGTGAATTGAAAATAATCAATACTTTTATTGCCCATATATTGAAATTAAGTAACTCATATAATATACAATATCAAATACGTTATTGAATTCATAGAACATTATGTTGATTTACTTCATGTCAGGACCAATAAATCATTTACTCTTAGCCAGATACTGGCAATACTATTTTATCATTTTAATCTGGAACATGATGATAGCAGAACGCAACTTGCAAATTGTACAGAAAAAGAAGATTTGGTGCATTGTAAAGTTATTATAAACTAATAGCCTTCAATAATTTGGTGTGCTTCAGTTTTGTCAATGTTATAAAATACTTTATAACTAATTTACTATAGCATTTGGAAGATTGTATTGTACAATTACTAATTAAAGTGTAAACTTAAACTGGAGATTTATTTCGTAATATTTCCAAAATATAATGCAACTATGGCACAGAACAAGGTGGAGTCTGAAACAATAGCTTAAAGTCAAGACTATAATTTTTTTATATTGTGACTTCAAGTTGACATTTGTGTTAAGCCTTAAAAATCCTATGAATGGCATTTCATTAAAAATTGAAAAATCATTCTTTGTAGCTACCTAGAAGATGGAACAAAAAGCAAAATCTTAAATTTAGCCGCTATCAGAAAGCAACTTTTAAGAAGAAATACAATATAGAAAGTAGAGTTGAAAGTAAGTGGCTATAATCTTTAAATTGAATCCAGAGACACAGGGTGGAGTACAGCATAATTGCCAGTTTGTACAACATAGAAATGTAGCAAAGAAATTATCTTTAGCAGCCTGTGTTTTAACAGTTGTATACTTACACTTCTTTAGTTCTCTTCCTAAAGGCAAATCCAACCCACGTTGCCATGAATTCACCATCGATTGGGTATTGAGGCAGACCTTGAACCTACCTTAGCCATAACAGGCATCAAACCCAGTGTTGTTTATTCCAATCTGATCAATACCTGCCACCCAACCAAGTGAACCAACCAGTCCACCAAGGAGTCCCAGTTGCTGTTCCAATGAGGACTTATTCAAAACTATAAATAGTGATTTTGGAAGCAACAGTTTTCCTATCACCACATGGTTGACCAAGAATTTCTCCCACCCCTAACTCCTGCCTTTTGCACGCTTTGGAAAAATATGGAGATTGATACTCAATCTGCTCAACTGTTACAAATGCACTTTCCCGAGCTTCTGGCTCAGATGGAGCAAGGTTCCTGATTACACCACCACATATACAATAAAAAAGCAAAAATGATGATTGCAAATATGACATGATATTATACAAATGATTTATAAATGATGTTATAACACTGTTCGGTAACATCAGCATTTCATATTCATCTTCAATATGACCTTTAGTCTATTTTTGCTCATCATTGCAATAAAAACAAAGAAAAATAAATACTAAAAACTGTTGTTTAGTGAAGCCTTTGTGTTGTGAGGTCTTGCCTCTCCTGAAAACAATAAAAGACTGCTATTTCACCGTGAATACCAATACAAGTGCACAGTATGGATATTTATTTCCTTGTTGGCTATTAATATAGCAAACTCTTTTGAAGCTACCTAATAATGCAGCTACTAAGCTCTTTTCAACATTGTTATTTTTACTTTATACTGAATCTTGAATAAGCCCACACCATATATCACAATAACTGCAGTGAAACTGTACCTTAAATATTAAAGCTAGATATAATAATAACAGAATTCTGAGTATCCCCTCTAACGCATTTATTATAATCACTTAGACATCTAGTAGGCACATTCATGCAAAACAAATTATATTACATACGCTGTACTATACCTCATCTATGCAATAGACATACCCCAATAGGAGAAATAAAATAAAAGGATATTTGGCAATGTGTTTCATAAACTATGCAGACAATATATCAACCACAAACTACTCCTTGAAAACAGGAATTTGTGGTTGCCCTAGTTAGAAGTCAAAGCATAACAAAACCAGGATAAGCCAACATAATACAGTCCCAATTTTACAGACGATTCTGTCATTATTTTTAATGTGTTGTACTGATTTATATTATCTATAATGAAATATCGAAAACTACAGCAAGTGGGGAAGCGCAGCTGTTTGGAACACATGAGCTGTACCATCACACTAGCCAGACAAATGGATGCATGACCACAACTGGTAGGAGAGTGCAATTACAGCAAGGCAAGATCACACAGGCATTTTCAGTGCTAATGTAGAAACATGTACAGCCAGATTGCATGCAAACACAAGATATATATTTCCTTTTTTCCTGGAAAGTGAACGTATCTCCAAATTAAAGGAAAGGTACTTTATGATAATAATGTTTCAATTTAAGATTTCGGGTTTACTTTATTCACTAGTGATTGACCTATTCCTGCTCCTGATCTTCAAACTATTATATTTTACTTTGCAAATTATAAAGAAAAAATAGGCTAATGCCCTATCAAACCCAATATGGTCGCAGAAATCAGACACTTCTGGTTTGCAGACTTCATTACTTCAGTACAGTTTGCAATTATTCAAGACATTTATATGTATAGTAATTGCTTATAATTGCAACTTGTTATATTAAAATGCAAATTAATTTACTTAAGCAAACAACATACACTGTATGCTTGACTTCAGTTTTATTCTTTAAGATCACAAGGAAGTTTGGTATTGATCCACTTTTTGTAACCAGATTGCAAGTCTCTAAAGTGGTTCAGATTTTTTTACATTGCAAATGCAGTACTAATGTATGCAGCTTTTTAAAATTACTCAGTTAAAAAGAAGCAAAGTGCAACTAATGAAAATGTGAAATTATAACGGTATATGCTAGAAATCTTTAGCGTTTCCGATTCAAAAGATCAGTTTATTTTTCAAGCACATTCGTCTTTATTAATATTGAATTTTTTCCACCTGAATTTTCAGCAATATGTGCAGAACATATCATTGTTTTGATTTGAGGTGAATCATTCAAATGGTGAAAACACCATGATCAATATATTTCATAGCACCAAAGCTACGTTACATTTGTTACAGTTTTCCACCTTGTCCAGTTTTAGTCCATAAATATCAGCATAATTTTGCTGCTGGCCTCAATCACAAATTCATTCAGATAAGCATTATAACAAATAATTTTGTGATGTAAGGTGTGAGACTTATATACATTTTAATGCTACTTATTTTCACGTTTGTGTTGGAGTTAGTCCTGTTGGGTATTTAATATGTGCATCTGAAGGGATTTAATAATTAACTTGTTTGTATTTCTGCAATCATACTGATTTCTTTTAAAATACCGTATTAAGGGAATACAGTATGGAGATTTTGTTGACATTGGGAGAATTTATGAATGAACAAAGTAACAGTATAATGCATGAGGCCTTCAGATAGAAGATTCTGGATTTTTTGAGGATGCTTAGAAGAAATACCCATAACTGGAAGGAAAAACTTTACGCTTTCAGTTTGCAGTAGTTTTGCAGGAGTTTCAACTCAAGCTGAATGTGTGAACTAATTGTTCCTGAGAAAAGGAGATAGTTTAGGATGATTTTTAAATACAGTATTTCAAGGTGAGGATTTTAGTTTAATCATTCCAGAGCCGAAGTGATTGGTTAAAACCAGGAAAAGGGTTATTTAAACCTGAGAAAGTCTAAGCTTAATCTAGAAAAGACCATCAGCTTTTCAAAATGGGGCTTAAAGCAAAATTAAAATAAACCCTCTAGAAATTAAATAGAAGGGTGTGTGTTTGGTGTGAATACTTGTAATGATGCTGCTCCTTTAACAAGGTTATGTTGTCCTTGTTTTTTTTCAGAGAGATCATAAAAGAAACCGGTTCTGAAGAGTCTGGCTTTTGATGGGTTTTAGGGCCAATTTGATCATAGCTAACAGATACTGTCTCAGAAAAAAAGGCTTTCAAGTTTTAAAAAATTCTTGTGCAATGACAAGGGAGTGGCTAGTTCTCCCAGCTCAGCCTTTTTCCCTGGTTTGGTTTGATTAGCAAGCAGTAGTGTTGAAGTTGCTGGAACGATAGAAGCAGGTCCATGCTGGTACTCTCTCTTTGACGTCTCTCCTGTAAGACCCTGTGTTGGATTTTACCTTTTGTGCCAAGGGGTGTTCAGGGGGATTATTGCAAGTATTGGGAGCAACATCATTAAGTTGGTATAATTTGTGGGGTTTTCAGACAGGTTACATTATTTGGTATTCTGTTCTCTTCCATTTGGTAATTATTTAAATAAATTCTGTTTTGTTTAAAACTAAGTGGGTTGACCAGCTGCATCACTCCCAGAATTTCTGTGTTACACTTGCTTATAACAACTGGGAAAGTTAGGGTCTGGGCTACATTCTTCAAATGTTTTGAGGGGTTCTGGCCTGGTTTATAACAATACTGTAAAGAAATGTTTTTAGGATGTAAATAGCTGAATAGCTTGGCTTATTCTAAGTTAGCATCATTTCTTTCACATCATAATCTTCTTTTTGAAACCAAGTCTGCAGCATTACATATTTGTATTTCAGTTAAAGACCTTTTCAATAAAGGAAAAACGAAAGATCTATCGAGCTGGATTTCAGTCTTGGATCCGAATCTGCAGCATTAACATCAATTGGGAACAGAACAATTTAAGTATAATTTGAAGTTCCAATTAGATTAGAAATAGTAGCAAATTAATTATGTTAATTATGAATTGGAGTCACACCCATTTCTGAACTAGAGTCACAGAGATGTACAGCATGGAAACAGACCCTTCGGTCCAACCCATCATGCCGACCAGATATCCCGACCCAATCTAGTCCCAACTGCCAGCACCTGGCCCATATCCCTCCAAACCCTTCCCATTCATATACCCATCCAAATGCCTCTTAAATGTTGCAGTTGTACCAGCCTCCACAACATCCTATGGCAGCTCATTCCATACACGTACCACCCTCTGCGTGAAAAAGTTGCCCCTTAGGTCTCTTTTAAATCTTTCCCCTCTCACCATAAACCTATGCCCTCTAGTTCTGGACTCCCCGACCCCAGGAAAAAGACTTTGTCTATTTATCCTATCCATGCCCCTCATAATTTTGTAAACCTCTATAAGGTCACCCCTCAGCCTCCGACACTCCAGGGAAAACAGCCCCAGCCTGTTCAGCCTCTCCCTGTAGCTCAGATCCTCTAACCCTGGCAACATCCTTGTAAATCTTTTCTGAACCCTTTCAAGTTTCACAACA
>NC_057733.1:24444007-24490606 GCF_004010195.1 Chiloscyllium plagiosum | reverse complement strand
TCCTCCAAGATTAGTTGTGAATTTCACTGTTTGTTAATTTTCCCAGATGCACTCCGATGTCCCAGCAATACACAAATTCAAACAGCAAAGGCGGTAACTGCTCTCTCTCTCTCTCTCTCTCCTGCACTGTCCTCACCATGTGCTTCCTTTGTCTGCTCTTCTCCCTGTTAAAACTGCTGTTGTTTTGACTTTTTTTTTTCAAAGTTCCAAAACAATGCAACAGCATATAAAACAGGAATTGCTGCTCCTGGAATTTGAGGAAATCACCTCCAACACCTAAAATACCTCAAAAAAAAGGAGCAGCTCTTACAGCCAGAAATTTTTCCCATCCTCCATCTACTCTGAACATATTTTGAAGGGACAATGTTTTCAAGAGTATGTGCTTGTCAAAGATTTTCATGATACAAAGAAGAATGTAGGCAATGCATCCATGTTTGTAGTGACTCACAATATTACACAGTGACTTTGTGAAAAAAACAAAGATAGTTAAGCCAAACAATTTTTCACCAGGCTGAGATCTTGCTGTCTTCTCTCACTCTGGAACAATCTCATCTCAAAGCAGATTGCAGAGTATTTATGCAACAAACACATACCACTCTCATTGCTGAGATTCTTCTTTATAATTTGTAAAGTAGGGCAACAAAAGTAAGCAATTGGCCACTTCTTATTGGATTGAATTCACCCAGGGCTTTTGACCGGAATTTGTCATCATATTTGAATGATTTGTGATCTGACTGACTGAAGGTACAACACAACAGTTTACATCATCGTGCATTGCAGAGAGATAAAAATTTTAATTATCTGGTTATGTCAAAAGATAATCAGTGAAAAACACTCATCATTGATGAGAAGAAAGTCTTACCAGGTAATCATCTTTTCCTGTTTCTGAAATTGACATTTTCTGAATTGAAATGCATTAACACACATACTTAATAAGATACAGTCTGCAATCAATTACGAGTGAACATACTCTTTCAAAGCACACTTCTTTCCATCCTTTACTTTGTTGCAAGGTTGCGAGTCCAATTACAACTCCAGTGCAACAATGCAGAATCTAGGATGGCATTGCAGTATGATTGTGAGAGGTGAACTTTCAAGCATGTTCCCATTCAAATTGAGTTTGTATGAAAGTTTTATCTATGTTATTCAGCCTGAGGGGTCCTTCGCACTAGTCAATGAAAAGGAGAGAATTACTTGTGTTGAGGCTGGCATCACTCCCTTAATTAACAAACTATCTGGTCATTCACCTCATTTTCTGTTTGTGAAACTTTGCTATGTGCTAGTTACTCCTACAATAATAGAGATAGCATTTCAAAAATGGATGTAAAATATGTTGGGATGTGCTCAAATATATGATAAAGTGTTCTTCAAATCCAAGTAAATTCCTTTTAATTTGATGTGCAGATATTTTACCCATAATGAGTGCCCTGGCAACTGTTTCAGGAGTGAATTACAACAAACCATTTACAAAGTCAAGACACATCTGGAACTCATTGTCTTAGGTTATAACCTTATAAGTTTTAACTAAAAGAAAGTGTAAAATTAGGAATTCTAAATTGGAAAACTCACAAGTAAAAAGTTCTTAAGAATGGCCATTCAAGTGAATTTGGATTTCAAAATTATATGAATAACATGTCACTGTTTTGAAAAAGGCATCCTGTCTCAATTTTGCCTGATTCAATGATGAGTGGATAAGTGGATTATCCTCCAGACTGGAATTGAAGCAGACAGCATAACAGTATATCCAGCAGCCAGGTCTATAATCAAGTACACTTTTGGTCATGGAGAAAATATTAGGTTTAATAATGAATGACATTAAATAGTGAATATTCATAAGACATTGAAAGTTAGCAGAATGCATTCAAGAAACTGTTTTCCAAACTAAAATATACATAATACAGAAATAAAACCAGATGATTGGAATATAGCTGACATGATTCCAATTATTTAAAATCTTAGAAAAATACTTCATAAACCTGTCAACTTGGTATTTACAGTGTGACAAAAGATTGGAGTCTATCATAAAGCAAGCAATGCACTAATATTTCATTTGACTGTACCTAGAGATCCCGAGCCAAGTTGTGAAACCATTTATTGGATTTCTTTTGATAATCCAACAGAAACTACAGATTAGGATGTAGGCATTGATAATATTGTACCTATAGATTTCCGAAGGCATTAGGATCAATTTTAACAGCTGGCTAACAATAAAGCCACTCAGATTTACTTGCTATCATACAATTTGTCATAGGATTTGTAGCACGTTTTCCATGTCACCTATGAGTTTCATATGTTAAACAGTTTTACACTTCAGGTGAGAGAAAACATGTCAGCTCTTCTGCTGAAGAAACCAACAATCAAAGGCTACAGTGTGCCAGGAAATTCCAATGGTAACTCAGGCTGAGAGCAACGGCCCTA
Organism: Chiloscyllium plagiosum; assembly: GCF_004010195.1. Classification (NCBI taxonomy): domain Eukaryota; kingdom Metazoa; phylum Chordata; class Chondrichthyes; order Orectolobiformes; family Hemiscylliidae; genus Chiloscyllium; species Chiloscyllium plagiosum. The sequence continues at coordinate 24,488,188 of NC_057733.1, read as the reverse complement.
GATTTTGTGTGAGTCCAAAGGCATTCCAAAAAAAATGAAAGAAGTTTCCTATGAGTAGCCTTCACTTTTTCCTTCCTCATGCTCTGCCCACTTGGACCTTGAAATTGCCTTGAGGGTCCTATACTTTTCATTGGAACCAAGTTGCATTTCTTGATAATGTTCTGCTAAATTCCAGAAACCAATCGAGCCAATTTAGTAAAGGATCTGGAAAAAATATGTGGGTTATGTAATATCAGGCAGTTCGTATTTGAAAATGTTAACTCACTTTCACAACATAATCTGCATCATCAAGATTTAAAGGATTCTTCCTGTGAGGAGATAATTAGTGTCCAAACCAGATCAGCTTCTTGTACTGTGAATGAGGTTTGCTGAGATGATCGTCTTGTTTGTTGGGATTTGTTGTCTGCTGATCTCACTCTTCCCTAGACTTTCAGCCCAACCAACATGTGAGTATTACATACTGTCTGAGACACAGTGGGATGTGGAGTAGTGATAAACATACTTCACTTATTTGAAACAATTTTATGAAGAATTTAATTATTGGGAAAAGAAAGCTTTGGGGAAATATTAAAAAATTCGGCTAGGACCTGAAATAGTTAAATGAAATCATGAGCTGGGCAGTGCCCATCAGGAATTAAAGAACTGTTCCTGGGAGGAGTTAATCAGTCACCTAACATGTTCTGCTTCTGGTTCTGGGTTTGTCACACAAACTGTACTGCGTGTTGATGTTTTGGGAGCTGCAACATGACCTTACTCATAGGTGGAACTGATGTCTTAGAAGAGACAATTATGTCTCTTAAATAAAATGGAACTGGCTTTTTAAGTAATGTTTAAGAAACAAACTCCCTGTTCATCAAGATTAAGTCTATCTTCTGCCTAACATATTGTGTTTGCATCCTTCCCCGTATGGTATCAATAGATGAATTCAGGTAAGAAAGAATGATGGCAATGGATCTACTCAAGTTATTCCACATTATAAGCTGTAGTATCAGAGTGGGAACACATCAGTATCTCTCTGTTCCTGTTAGGCAGACTAAGTTAAAAGTTAATCCCTTTTTTTTCTCCATCAGTTCATAGGATATGGGTATCACTGGCTAAGTCAGCATTTTATTGCCCATCCCCTAATTTCTACTGAGAGTCAGTTATGAGCAATTGCATCATTAGATTTGCAATAATAGAAAATTCACATCTGTTTTGCCTGCAAAATCAACTGCATATTTAGTGTCATTGGCTCAGATTAATTTCTAACTTGTAAAACTACATTTCTTTCTCAGTTGTATAGGAAAGAAAAATGCTTGGAGAAAAGGCAAAAACATGATCCTGGAAATGTACAAACAATTCACAGGAATACGAAAGGTGACTTGAAGAGTGAAGAAAATTGGCAAGTAAAAAAAATGGATTACAAGAAAAATGATTTAATCACAGATGAAGGGGCCATTAGTTAAATAAGTATTTTGGACCAATGTGAGTATAGATTCAGGTGAATGAGGCATCTGCTCCACCTTCCTAATGACAGCTATGAAAGTATTTGTGGAGCACATTGAGAGCAGGATGAAGTTCCTTTCCCCTCTACTGTATGTCAGATGTTCAGTCAAAGTAGCTTACTGAAATTAGACAAATTGGGCCTTCAATTCATCCAAATGCAGAGAAGGAATCCTTTAACAGATACACTGCCATACACTTCTATATTTTTAACACTGAGTGGTGACATGAGAATGCCCTTGTGATATAGTGGATTAGAATGCTCTTATGGCAAATTCTGAGAGCACAGGCAGGAACTTTTGTAAGTGGTAGGAATAACCCACAAAGCAGTTCATTGTAAGCACATTTGCTGATAAGGACAGAAGTGTGGGGTTCAGAAAAACAGTCTTTGGACTCGAAATGTTAACTCTTTTTTTCTCTCCACAGATGCTGACAGACCTATTGAGTTTCTCCAGCAATTTCTTTGTTTCAGAAGTGCAGAATTTAACTATCTTCAGAAGCAAAATATCACTGATGCACCAGACCTTGCGAAATGTGTCAAGCTGCTTGCGAGGCAGCGATGACCTTGACTACAACATATAATCCCATGCAAGTTGTGGCAGTTGATTGCAGGACTTGATGCAGAGTTCTGACAGCCTCACAGCAGAAAGATTCCATCCTTTTCATGTATCTCTGTTGTAATGGAACAATACGGGAGAATAGATGTTCCTGGAAGCATATAGTCTTTTGTTTATTCTCCCTGCCGTTCCCCTTGTTTCTTTCACATATTGTTGCTGATCCTCCTCATTTTCCAGTGTGGAATTATCAGAACGACATACAAAGAGAAACAAAAGAAACATTGCCAGCAACACTAAGAATACAGAAGACTAACAGTAACTATAAACACTTTAAAATCACCTAAGCAGCCAAAAGCCATTACTTAGTGTTTCTGTGTATAGATCTTACTTGCATTGAGCAAGTGACTTGTGCCCTGTTTGATAATGCAGACACTTTCATCATGTTTTCATTGACTCCAAGAAACAGCTAGATAAGCGAAACAACTCTCCCCACAGCTTTGCAACATGTTAATTGAGAGCAAGTGAGTGTACACCTTGCAAGACAAGAAAAGTAGATTTGAAATTGATTTGAAACTCCCAGATCCCAAGCCTGACTCCACAGCTGTCTCATTGAATGATCTGATTTTCATTCCCAGAGATCAGGCTGCCAGCTGGAGTTGGGTCATCAATCAGAGGGCTGCAGTAGCTCGGCTTGCATTCGTCTGTGGGACTTCATTCACGTCATAACAAAATAGTAAAATATGCAACAGCCCTCCATCTAACCTTCATCCCCCATAATCTATCACATTCCCCAAAACATTCACATGCCACACTCTCATGCCACATCACACCTCCTTACCTACTTACCCACCCCATGGCTCCTTCATGCTTTCCATGAGTAATTAAATGCCAACTCATTCCAAGCTATGATATCTTCTCCCTTCCCCCTTCCCACCGACCAACCCCAACCACTAGCCTTTAACTTTACATCCTCCATGCCGATTAATCTAGTATCTGCCAGGGCTGAGAAAAAGAATGCTCTACCTATTTGTAACAGATTTCACTATATTAGAAGGAATTCACAGAAAAAAGGCTATTTAACACATTTAAATTCATTAAATTACTAAATCTCTTAAAAATAAAAACAATCATTGCCATGAAATGTAGTAAAATCCCACTAATTACATCTTCATCATTCACAAATTTGTTTATCTTTGCAAAACATCTTGCATTCCATTCCATTCACTGGAAATCTAAAATTCACTCTTCTTCAATTTTCAGAAAATAAACTCAGAAAACTTGGAGGAAATGTCAAAAAGTGAAAAAGAAAATTGAATAGAATGTAAGAAATAAAATGAAGATATGGAATATGCTCAAGACTTACTGAATTGTATTGTCTGGACAAAAAAGTGGATGTGGAACTTGTATCTATCTTTCTTACTAGAATGTTTACACATGGATTGTGTATTGTTGTTATAATCTTTCCATCCTTTTGGACAGACTTAGAACACAAGTAAGTATGACAAGTCTTTCTGTTCATTTTTTCATTTTACGTAAATTTTTCCAGTTGGATATTTCTGAATGTATTACTTGTTTTTACATTTTATCTTCTACTGTAAGCTGTACAAATCTTTGTTTTTTTTTATTGCTCCAATCTATCCAATTGATTCTACTATGATATACGTTCAGCTTCTCTGAATTTGCCATTTGCAAGATCTTTCAAGTTTGGAACCCATGCAAATGGCAAGGGATGTTTTTGTAAGGTACTAAATCTCTTGTAAAAACAAAAATTTGAATTCATGGTCTCATGTCAAAAACAAATATCCATTGTATAATGCTTGGCTCTTTCAACAAACTGTGCATTTGGAGGCTCCCATTTTAAAATAATTACAGGTTGTAGCAACATTCAAGCTGTGCTAATCCAAAACTGATGGCCCTCAGACTTATGTCAACAATAGCTAGTAAAATTGCAAGCACTGATTTATTTCAACTGAGAGTCACAGTAGGCTGTTTTATTTTCTAATTTGAAAGAACGAGGATTAAAATGCCACGACAACTTGACAGTTCCACATCTTCTTATCCACTTCTTATACACACTAACATCTACTCTGAACAATCCCAAAGTGATACTTGATCTCTCCCAAAGGAGTATATGAACCATTCAAAGAACTCTGGTAGTTTTGAATCATCAACTCTTGGAATCTATCCCTTGGCACTTAAATGAACCTCTGCTGATTTGGCTAATTGTGCCTTTCATTATGCCAGGTGATTTCATGCCTGCACCTTTCTCACAGTGAATCTTCATAATAGAGTCAGAGAGTCATTGAGTCATAGAGATGTACAGCACAGAAACAGATCCTTCAGTCCAACCCGTCCATGCCTACCAGATATCCCAACACAATCTAGTCCCACCTGCCAGTACCCAGCCCATATCCCTCCAAACCCTGTCTATTCATGTACCCATCCAGATGCCTTTTAAATGTTGCAATTGCATTAGCCCCCACCACTTCCTCTGGCAGTTCATTGCACACACGCACCACCCTCTGCGTGAAAAGGTTGCCCCTTAGGTCTCTTTTATATCTTTCCCCTCTCACCCTAAACCTATGCCCTCTAGTTCTGACCTCCCCCACCCCACAGAAGAGACTTTGTCTATTTATCCTATCCATGACCCTCATGATTTTATAAACCTCCAAAAGGTCACCCCTCAGCTTCTGATGCTCCAGGGAAAACAGCCCCAGCCTATTCAACCTCTCCCTATAGCTCAAATCCTCCAACCCTGGCACCATCCTTGTCAATCTTTTCTGAACCCTTTCAGGTTTCACAACATCTTTCCAATTGGAAGGAGACCAGAATTGCATATAATATTCCAAAAGTGGCCGAACCAATGTCCTGTACAATTGCAATATGACCTCCCAACACCAGTACTCAATACCCTGACCAATAAAGTAAAGCATAGCAAACACCTTTTTCACTATCCTATCTACGTGTGACTCTACTTTCAAGGGGAACTATGAACCTGCACTCAAAGTCCTCTTTGTTCAGCAACAGTCCCGAGGACCTTACCATTAATTGTAGTTTACCTCACTTGGAAATACATGTTTCCAAGCATTCCAAACAAGTAAACTTCAAAACAAGACTTCAGAATCATCCTCACCATTCACAATTAAGTGAAATCATCATGGTTTGAATATACATTGGGGAGATACAATATAGAAACTAGATTAACTTAACAATTTTAGCACATGAAGAGATAAATCGGCTCTCCCTATTTGCATTTGATTCACAGTCGTTTTAAGGAATATATCTACAAAATCCATATGCATTCCTTTCCTCAAAACAGTTAGATTTCCTTTTCCTTAATTCCCATCTCATTTCTTATTCCTTTAATCATCCCTATATCTTTTGAAAGCTCAAATCAATCAGACATCCATCACTACTCATATCAAAGCATTTCATATTCTATAAACTGTGAAGTGCTTTACCATAAACTCCCTCCTATTTACCTGTATTTTTTTTTCACTGGAAGTTATGTTATATTTACAAGTTAATTGTGAATCCAATGCTTTATTTATTTCATTCAATATACTTTTCAGGATAGAAAAAGTGATTTTAAATTCATCTTTGGTTTTTCTAAAGCAAAAAAGAATGCTAATCCTTCTCATTTCCATCATCAAGGAAATGGATAATTTATGCTGAATTAATGTGTGATTTATTCAAAGCACTTTTGGATACTCTTTCTCACAGAACAGACAAAATACCAGAGTCAAATATAAGGCTTTATAGAGAAAAGTGAAATGTCAAGCACTGAAAAAAAATATAAATGAGGAGAGAAACAAAATAAAATGCATTGAAAAATCACGAGTGACTGTATAATTTATTACCATTTATGCACATAATTTTGCATTATGCAATTCTAACGGTATTAATAAGCCCAGCAATTAGCACCAGTAATGTTGGGAACATTCCGCATCTGAAGTAATTACTTCAATTTTTATGTTCCAGCAAAACTGAATTGAAAAATCATTTGAATCATGGAAAGGAGACAGGAACTGTCAATGATATGATTACAGTTGTCAAATGCTTGATACGTTCTTCTTACATTTCATATTCTGGGCTCAAGGGACATTAAGAAACATTGTCATAGAACAGATTGGGCCTCACACATACTTTTCACTCCTGTCCCATTCCCTTTTAAATTGATATTTAAAATTCCTCCCACTTATTTTTAATGACTTCTTTTATTGCCTGTTTATTCCAATAGAATTCTATTTAACTAAAATTTCTACCCTTCCAAAGAGACCCACACATTGCAACCAAGAGAGTAGATCCCAGCCAGTGACTGTTATTGTACCTATAAGTCTCACTAGCCCAATACAAGAATGGAAACTGCCGCTTAGACTTTCTCGAGTCAGAACAGGAACATGAAGGTGTGCCAGCAGAGGCAGGTTGTTCAGATCATTGAGTCTGCTCTGTCATTCAGTGAAATCATAGCCGATCTGATAATGCTCAACTCCACTTTCCTGCCTTTACCCCCCCCCGAATCTTTGATTCCCTTACTGAATAGAAATTATATTCCAGGTTGTGATAACGTAAGGACCCAGTCTCTACAACGCGCTGCAGTAAAGAATTCCACAGATTCACTAACAGAAACAGAAATTGCTGGAAGAGATCAGTAGGTCTGGCAGCATCTGTGGAGAGAAATCAGAGTTAATCTTTCGGGGTGTGTGACCCTCCCTCAGAACTTGATGTGCTGGAATTCCATTCCTTTTCCAAATCCCTTGTTGCCTGGTTGGATTGAATTCAACAGCTTACAGCTTTGGTGTTCTATTTGATGCAGAGCTCACCTTTAAAGTTAATGTTCTCTGGAGCTGATCATGGACAGAGCCACACTATAACATGTACAGCTACTTTCTTGAACCACCGATGTACAAACCACCACCTGCCTCCATTGCCCTGACAAAAACAGTGGGTGCCAGGTTTAGAACATCGAACATAGAACAGTACAGCACAGTATAGGCCCTTCGGCTCTCGATGTTGTGTCGAACTTTTATCCTATTCTGAGATCAAACTAACCTACATGCCCATATTTTACTATTATCCATGTGCCTATCCAAGTGTCGCTTAAATGTCCCTCATGTATCTGACTATACTACCACTGTTGGCAGTGCATTCCACGCGCCCATCACTCTCTGCGTAAAGAACCTACCTCTGACATCTCCCCTAAGCCTTCCTCCAATCACCTTAAAATTACATCCCCTCAAGATAGCCATTTCCACCCTGGGAAAAAGTCTCTGGTTATCCACTCTATCTCTGTCTCTCAACATCTTGTACACCACTACAACATCTTGTACGCCTCAGGCGATTGACTGTGTGGAGTTTGTACGTTCTCCCCATGTCTCCGTGGGTTTCCTCCGGGTGCTCCGGTTTCCTCCCACAGTCCAAAGATGTGCAGGTCAGGTGAATTGGCCATGCTAAATTGCCCGTAGTGTTAGGTAAGGGGTAAATGTAGGGGTATGGGTGGGTTGTGCTTCGGCGGGGCGGTGTGGACTTGTTGGGCCGAAGGGCCTGTTTCCACACTGTAATGTAATCTAATCTAATCTAAAACTATCAAGTTACCTCTCATCCTTCTTCGCTTCAGTGAGAAAAACCCTTGCTCCCTCAACCTTTCTTCATAAGACATGCCCTCCATCCAGACAGCATCCTGGTAAATCTCCTCTGCACTCTCTCTAGACCTTCCACATCATTCCTATAATGAGTCGACCAGAACTGAACACAATATTCCAAGTGTGGTCTAACCAGGGCTTTATAAGGCTGCAGAATAATCTTGTAACTTTTAAACTTAATCCTACTGCTATCAAAAGCCAACACACAATAGGCCTTCATAACAACCTGTCACCTTGGTGGCAACTTTGAAGGATCTATTGACGTGGACCACAAGGCCACTCTGTTCCTCCACACTACCAAGAATCCTACCTCTAACCCTTCCAAAATGAATCACTTCACACTTTTCCAGGTTGAATTCCATCTGCCACTTCTCAGTCCAGTTCTGCACTCTGTCAATGTCATGTTGCAACCTACAACAGCCCTCCACACTATCCACAACTCCACCAGCCTTTGAGTCATCAGCGAACTTATCTACACACCCTTCCACTCCCTCATCCAAGTCATTTATAAAAATCACAAAAAGCAGAGGTCCCAGAACCAATTCCTGTGGAATACCACTGGTCACCGAGCTCTTGGCTGAAAACTTTCCATCAACTACCACCCTCTGTCTTCTATGGGCTAGCCAATTCTGCGTCCAGACAGCCAGATTTCCCTGTATCCCATGCCTCCTTAGTTTCTGAATGAGCCTACCATGGGGAACCTTATCAAACACCTTGCTACTATCCATGTACACCACATCCATTGCTCTATCTTCATTAATGTGTTTTGTCACATCCTCAAAGAATTCAATAAGACATGTGAGGCATGATCTGTCCCTCACAAAGCCATGCCGACTATCTCTAATCAAGCTATGCTTTAATCAAGCTAAGCTACCCAGGTTTGTGGGGGATCTTTCTGGATTGGAGCCCCAGTAATGTACTCATAAAAGTTCAGGCCTGTATATTCAAGGACCAAACACAAATTAACAAATAGAAATCCCTAGATCAGTCATTATCTAGCCAACTGTAAATATGTTTGTTCTAGTTGTATTTATTTCACCGCACTGTACACAATGGAATCTTCCCTCATGACTGCACATGGCTGCAGCTGTTTAAGCTAATCGAGCACCACAATATCCAAATTTGTAATGAACATGGCTTTGATAATTTGACACTACTCCCATTTTGGAAGATATTGAAAAATATACGCCTTTAAGTACATCTTTCTCAAAACATGGCAAGAAAAGTACTTTTTAAAAAAAGGACTTTATTGATTCACAGGCTGTGGATGTCAAAGCCTATTTATTGCCCATCCCTAATTACCTTTGAGAAGGTGGTACAAGCTAATTTGTTGAAACACTGTAGTCCATATAATGTGAGTACATCCACAGAACATTTAGGAGGATTTTCAGGATTTTGACCCAGCAACACTGAAGAAACAATGGTATAGCTCCAAGTCAGGATGTGTGTGACTTGGTGATGATGGTGTTCCTATGTATCTGATATCCTTGTGCTTCTAGGTAGTATAGATGATGGGTTAAGAAGGTGCTGCTGAAGAAGGCTTTTGACATGTTTCTGCCACCATGTGTTGATGGTGAAGAGAGGGAATATTTAAGCTAGTAAATGGATGTCAATCAGGCAGGCTGCTTAGTCCTCAATGACTTTGAACATCTTGAGTATTTTTGGAGCTATGGGCAAGAATCCCATCACACTCTTGGTGTGGTGGACAGGCAGTGAGGACTTAAGAGGCGACCTACTCAAAAGAATTCCCAATCACTGACCTGTTCTTGTAAACACAGTATCTATATGCTCAGTCAAGTTCAAATTCTGATTAATGATTAATGCCCAAAATGTTGAAGATGCAGGTTTAAGTGATGGTCATGACATTGAATGCCAAGGGGAGATGATTAGATTCTCTTTTTTGGGGATTTGTGTAGCACAGATATTACTTCAACTTATCACCACAAGCCAATAACAAAGTTGGACAGATCTTGCTGCATTGAACAGTGACTGAGAAATTATAATGATGTCAGTTCCCAGATTCTGTACTGATGGGAGTTTCACACATTTACAACCAAAAGGACATTGAAGAAAGCAAAATAATCTATTTAGCTACCGGAGGAATTAACATAAATAAAATGTGATGTAAAAGAATTCAGAATTACTGAAGTAATTTGCCACCTGGTACTATTATTCAAGTTATCAAAGTGGTAACTCCAGAAAAGCTTCAACGTTTATTTACAGTCAATTCTACAATGTAGTCGAGATTCCAATATTGATTTTCAACATTTATTTCCACTTGTTTAGAAGAGAAAAAAACAGATGTCACCATGTTTATAAAATAATTCTTGAGAAATTATTTATAGAGTCCCGAGTAATGATGGTAGTCACAATTCAACACTGCTCAATGGTTTCTGGTCCAAGATATTTACTTCACTTAATATTTTAGTCAAACAAAATATACATGTTCTTGGATGATAACCATATTCCATTTTGGGTGATATGTATTTGTGGCTTAGTGTGGAGAAAGTGAGGACTGCAGATGCTGGAGATCAGAGCTGAAAATGTGTTTCTGGAAAAGCGCAGCAGGTCAGGCAGCATCCAAGGAACAGGAGAATCGACGTTTCGGGCATAAGCCCTTCTTCAGGAACAGGCTTAGTGTGGGCCAATATCAGCTTGTGTGGGGACTTTGCCTACACTTTAGCCTCTTAATATAAACAGTGGTGGTGTTAGATCCTTGAAGCTGTTTCTTAAACATTCAAACTTTTGAATTGTTGGAAATCTTTCAATATTTGTTCATTTTAGCCCTTAAAATATTTACATACCCAGAAATTAACTTGACTTTAATATGCTTTAAACGAAACAAGATTAATCATACTTAGAAAATGTGCAAACTCAGTTCATAAAAGCCTGCATATGTTTTCAACAGTTTCTACAAGGAACAATATCATGACAACTCTAAGCCAAAATAATGCCATTGATCATTTAGAGTTTTAAAAGGAATGAAATCACAAATGAAGTTTCATGTCTAAAAAGGTTTTCTAAATCCAAACATTATGATTGGTTCAATTAACCACCAGCAGTTAAATCAATCACACTGATTGGTTCAACTATGCAATTGAATAATTAAAAACTTCATTGAAAGCCAATTGGCCCATTAAGAAAATCAAATTACTTTTCGCCCCAAGGCTACCATTTTGGTTAATTGCTCAACAATCAACTTTTTACTCATACACTAAGAATCAGCCAGATACAGAACAGACAACAGACTGAAGCATGGAATTCAACTCAACGGTGATGTAAAGTGAATCAAATGTGATGTATGATTCCTGTCATTGATGTATGATCTGGTAATTGTCATGAGTTTTTTGATGCTTGTGATCTTCTTGAAGACACATCACCTGGATCTTTTTAAGTGCATGTTTGAGCTGGGTCCACAAAATAAACCAAAATGGAGACATACTCACCAGCATCATTGTTGAATGTGAGTATGAATCAAGTTTCATGAATAATGCTAATTATGTGCAGGGAATATTTTCAATTTTTCAATAATAGTAGCTGACATTTAAAAGCATTTAATGAAGTTTAAGTGCTGACCCAGATTATCACAAATAAAGAACAATTTAATGTAGGGGAATAAGCTGCTTATGTACATTAAGATTTCACCACAAAGCAAGTTTTTTTTTCGGGCAAGTGATCTGTATTTTATGATATGCCGTGCAACATATTTAATTCCAAACCTGGAATGTGAGGTTGCTGCTTTACTTCATTTATCTCAACGTAAGTTGTATGAATCTTGTTATATTTTCCTCCATCAGTGTTCCTCCCATGTTAATTAATGCAGAAGCATTGTTCTCAGAAATACTATTGAGGTTTGGAGGCCACTAGCCTCCTCATTCTCCTGAACTAATCAATATTCATTACCATAAACATCAGTTCAGTTTAAGGCAGACACAATCTGAATGTCAACAATGTGAAATTCCTGAAGTATTTAAAAATGGCAGAGATTTTTTGTTCATTTTCTCTATATCAAAGCTAATCTGGATAATGGGACATGAGTAAAATATGATTGAAAACCTTTATCTATCACATTTTTATTAAATAAATGCAGTTTCCCTGACAGCTGCAGATTGAATTAACATGTTTCCTCAAAAGCATTGATTGGTTTAGGTTCTGAAATGCACTTTAATTTGTGGCATCATATTGCATAACCTGCTGTGCTACTGAACTAGTCATCTTCCAATAAAAAATGATAAATTTAAATTTTAGTTCTAAACAAAACATGTGAAATATAAAAGAAAATTTCAATGTTGCGGGAAAAAGTGCAAACAAGTTTCTATAAAATTCTCATGCTGGATATCATAGTGTATAGTTGGAAATAATTAAAGAAATTACACTCAATAAGATTCTGTGTCCTTTGCTGCACTCTTTTATTCCTGAAACCCTTAGAAAAATTGGGAACCTGCCATGCAGTGCATCATGGATATGAACCTGTATTTATCACTACCACATTAGCTCCGTGATAGCATACACATCAGTAGGTCACAGGTTCAAGCCTTCATAAGGTTTGAGCATCTAATCTCAACTATTGTCAAATGCAGTACTAAATAATGCTGTTGGAGGTGCTGTCCTTTAGCTAAGACTGTAAACAGAGATCCCATGTGCTACCTTGGGTGATTTAATAGATCGCATTACTCTATTTGAAAATGGCACAACTATATATTTTTCTGACGTGTTTACCATCCTTTATCCTTTAATGATTACTAAAACTCAAATAATCATACAATTCATTGTGTTTATGGGGCAAAGCAGTCAACAAATTGGCCACTACAATTCCCAATATTACAAAACTGACTACACTTAAAAATGTTTAATTTATCTATAAACCAGACTGGAACAACCTGGTGTTGAGAGTAGCTGACTGAATGCAATGGAAAACATGTTTTTTTTTTGTTTCCTGATTCCAACAGAAACATGCCCTGGAATTGTTTTTAATTGAAAATCACATCCCATTCTCATCTTGTCTCTGATCATAACTAAATTCCTGAGTGGTGTAAATAGTTTAGAATTCAATTGTTCATTATTTGATTATGTGAGTCTGCTGATTCTTCTCTGTGCTGTGTTCTATTAGACCAGTCTGGGTGTGGTGACTGAAAAACATAAACTAAACTGAAGGAAGAAGTTATCAATATGAGACCAGCATTTTAAAAGCACTATAATTAAAGCCCCTATACACAAAACAAAACCTTGTTTGTCATCTCAGATCTTCAAGGCATGAACCTTAAAAACTGGTGATGGCGATGAATAGTTTGGATGTATAAGGTAAAGCACATTTCTTTTTATCACCAGATATCCACCTCTGTCATGGGATAATGGAATTCAAGGTTCATACCTACCTCCTCATCTGGTGGTTGGACCATCTAGATGTAGCAGTAACCCTCAATTATCTTGCAGCAGAAGGCCACTGGATAGTTGAGCAGCTCACAGAAGCAATGCCTTCATTTGCAATGGTGATAACAGTTCTCACGTAATACCACAAACCAAATTATAATGTGATGATTGTGTTACATAATTACTCCCAGATATGCCAGAGAGTCCCTCACAGTCAAATACATGCAGATTGTGGTGGCAGCTCAGTTTTTTTAATACCACGTCTATATTGAAAAGAAAAGTGCAACTCATACATAAAATGCAACCACTTTTCAAAGCTGTGCAAGTTGAAGAAGAAGGTTTCATTAATTCAATACAAAAGGGAGTATTTTTCAAGATTGAGATGGTAAAGGATTTAAAGAAATGCTCAGTCGAGATTGTTAGCATTTGGATGTCATTTCTCATCAATTTTTGGAAAGCAGCGTCTATATTGAATGATACATTTTACCAGTACAATTTCACGCAACTTTCTCTGACTCGTACGACAGGTTCTCTTTAAGTTTATGATGACTCTATTAGTCTGGTTTCTGGAGTGGTCCCAGTTCTAATGCACTACCAAAATACCAACCTGAACCAGTTCAAATTTTACATAGTCAAAATCCTTATGGAAGAAAACATGTTTGGCTTTAAACTTGAAGATTCTATTGAGAATGTATCTCCTGACCAACGCCACTAACTGTGCACAGGACTGTCCTTTTTATTGTCTGGGCTTGGGAAATTAAGGAGTACTGTCATGATCCCCATGTCAACAGTATGTATTTTTTCAGTTTAACAAAACTTGAGGCAGTTGTTTTTTGCAATTTGATAGGACAATTGAACAAATTGACTCATTGCCACTGATATCGAACTTAGTCATCAACCTTAAGGCCACCAACAAAGCTATCTTTCCACACCAAGGATTCGCTTCTAATGATCCAAGACAATGGCATCATTACATGACTTAATAGTCTTTACAAAGATTGACAAGTGACAGAGACATGTTCAGTTACCACTAGAGGAATGAAGGCAGTATCCTGTAGCTTTTGTTACAGATGAAGGTGCATTTCAACACTATAGAATGCTCCATGGACTATGTCCCACAAAAAGTGCAATGCGGAGAAAATGTTCATTTAGTTTATCAGATGGAGTAACGTCACTCTCCAGGAAAGAGATAAAGTAACAGACGGTCCATGGCCATCAGATGTGATCATTCAACTTGCACAATATATTGTGACGCTCTTCAAGAACAAATGCACACTGGAGGCATCCGAGATTGACTTTCCAAAGTACAGAGTGACAGCAACTGGAGTAAATCCTAGACAGGACAATGGCAAAGCTATTAATGTATTGGAGCTGATACCATTCCTGAGTGTTATCACAAACTCATTTCCAAGTATGCAGAGATTGTGAAGCTTCTTCAAAATCTACTGCGTAACAATATGCAATGGAAATGGATGATCACAGTGTTTGAAACATTAACGGTCATGCATCTCCACCAGCTCTTGCATATTTCAACCCACCCTCAGAAACCATAGGTAGCAATAGATTCCTCAGAAAATGCGAGTGAAGCTGTACTCTCACAGTCCATCGAAGGAAATGTAAGACTATTCCATTACGCCTATTGTCTGAAACAGAGCACTTTTCTGCTTGTGAATACTGACATTTAACGGTACATGTGCCTGTAAAGATAAAGAGTTGAACCAAAAGTTCCAGAGAAGCCTGGATATTGAGGAATGTACAGGATTGGATAAGGAATAAAAGGAAAGCATTATGATGGCTACCAAGGGCATAGAACACCAGAAATTTCTCCTCAGCTCAGTCTTAAAACGTTCTCTCCTTAAAAGTTAAACTAAGACCCCTGGTTCTGGCTCCTCCACCATCGGGAACATTCTTCCTGTATCTAACCTGCTTTTTCCTGTTAGAAGTTTATAGGCTATTATGAGATCTCTCATTTTTCTAAACTGCAGTGAATGCAATCCTAGTTGACTGAATGTCTCCTCATACGTCAGTCCGAGCATCCCAGTAATCAATTTGGTAAGCCTTTATTGCACTGCCTCTATAACAAGAACATCCTTTTCAGATAATGAGACCAAAACTGCACACAGTATTCCAGATGTAGCCTCACCAGTGCCCTGTATAATTACAGCAAGGCAGCTTCGTTGCTGTACTCGAATTTATAAAGTCCAACATACAATTTGTTCTTTACCGCCTGCTGCATCTGCATGCTTTCTTTCACCAACTAGTGTATGAGGATACCCAGGTCTCGCTGAACAGCCATTCAAATAACAATCTACTTTCCTATTTTTGTTATCAATGTGGATAACTTCACATTTATTTCCAAATTATACAGCATCTACTATGCATTTGTCCACTCACAACCTGTCTGACAGTATAGATGGGCTGGTCAGATGGATAGATCAATAGAAAATGGAATTTAATTCTTTAAACCAATTTTAATCAAATAGCAGTATTAAATGATTAAACAGTTTGATAGTCTGAGAGCTAATGTGTTGAAGGGGAAAATGTTTGAACAATCCATTTTTATGCTCCTGGGCATGGATCGATTCACCCCACACTCTCCAATCAGAAAAATAGCAGCCAAACCTAAGACTGGTTATAGTTTGCATGCCATGACTATTCTCAAAATGTGTAACTCAATGAGCATATCACAATGAAGGCAAAAGAAAGCTAAACCTTGAGGTAGAACAAAAGGGCATTTCAGCAAGTGAATGTTTGCCAGGAGAACAGGATTTAAAGTTGGGGATTTAGTTTGTATCATATGGCTAAACTGCAGCCAGAACCTTGCATCAATGGGAAGCAAAACAAACTCAGTGCTTGCTCGGTATCAACACTTCTCTGTTGGATAACAACACAAAGGGTAACATGAGACGCTTGATAGTGCCAACAGCAGGATATTTGAAGGACACTGAATCAGGCTGTATTTGCTTTCCTGATCAATGACTGTGATGTTGGTTGTCATTACCTCATCAAGGTGAGAAAACATAGCTACCACCTAAGTTCGCAGATCACAGAACCATAACAAAATAAGAGCACGGGTAGACCATTCAGCGCGAGAGTGCGGTGCTGGAAAAACACAGCAGTTCAGGCAGCATCCGAGGAGCAGGAAAATTGATGTTTTGGGCAAAAGCTCTTCATCAGGAGCTTACCTCCAGCATCTGCAATCCTCACTTTTGCCTAGATCATTCAGCTGTTTGAGCCCACTCCATTATTCACTTTGATCATGGCTGGTCAACCAACTCAGTTCCCTGTTCCTTCTTTCTCCTCATACCCTTTAGCCCTGAGAACTATATCTAACTCATTCTTGAAAATGTTGCATGTTTTGGTCTCGACTGTTTGCTGTAGCAGAGAATTCCACAGGCTTACCACTCTCTAGGTGAAGACATTTCTCCTCATCTCAGTCCGAACTGGCACCCATGACTGTGACCCCAGGTTCTGGACTCCTAGATCATCGGCAACATCCTTCCCACTATTTAGTCCTGTCAGAATTTCATAGGCAGCATCAATAACCATTTCTGTACTTAGAGAAAATGGATACTTTGAATTCCAAGAATTCACGCAACATACATTTACTTCTGATTTACAATGGTTCAATGTTTTTTTAAATTTCAAACAGTTTGGTGATGACTATGTGTGCCATTGACTATGTGTGCTGTTAGTCAAGTCTAGACATAGTTGCTGAGAAAGAAAAACTCAGAAAAACTGAAGCAACATCATTTTAGGCATGAGAGCAAACTTTTTAAAAGTACTGAAAATAAAGATCCCCCCATACACACAACCTTTGCAAATCTGCAATACATAAAACACAACAAATATGAAAACCACAACAATGATGGCTTTATCCAATCAGTTCATTAACGAAAATGTTTGGAAAATGGATAACAATTTCATGCAATTGGATTGTGATGCAAAACATGATTTATGTATTAATATCACTTTTAGAGTTTGCATTTTAAAACTGGGTGAGTTTCTTTTGTGAAAATTTTCCAAAAGAAAATTAGGTCAGACAGTTCTTCTATATGTGTCAAAGAGCATGGATTTCCTGAAGTATTAATGAGATATTGATTTACTGTGGTGATTTAGGAGAGGTGGGGTAAACATTTAAGGTCATGAGTTTGATTTTGGTTCAGGGTAATCAAAGATTAATCTTAGTTTAGGAAACATGGATATTAAAAGCTTTTAGGCAGTTTTGGAAAGAAATTTGACTGTAGTCAGAAATAAATGTAATTTGGCTCCCAGAAAGGAGTATAGCACAATTCAGAGAAAACACAGTTATATAATTATAAAAGTTTAGTTTGTGAACCTTCCAAACCAGGAGTGTTTAGTTAGAAATCTACAGGTTATTAAAAATTGAGAAATGCTAAGCTTTCAGTTTCATGAATATTCATGTAAGACGGTTTCACAGTTAATTGAAAAGAATTAAAGATAATCAGTTAAGCTAAATTTAAAGATTTGTTATTGAGGGATAATGTCTCCAGATTTGAATTTGTAATATATAACATGGCAAATGGATGAAACTTTTGCTGATATTTTAAGTTCTTCTGACTGTGTCACATACTTAGATAGCTTAGCTGTTTGTTTTCCTTCTTTTGTCTAATAAACCTCTGCTCTGTTATTTAAAAAAATCTGCAATCGAATTACCATCATGTTAACTAAACCTTTTTAAACATTATCTATCAAACTCATTTTCAGTCTGCGGTCTGACTAGTCCAATAATACCATGAGCTAGCATCAAAGTAGCATTTGGATGCTCCGAAAGAATGGGCCAAGTATGCCACAGATACAGGAGCACTGTTATACATTTTTTTCAGGACCCACACCAAGTATCCTTATATTTTTTACTGATTCAGAATAAAACTGATTATTAGAGTAAACATACTAGCTATAATTCACAATTCTGCAATAGTTCATGACCAATGCCAAGTGGCTATATCAAAAATGGATAGGTATTAGATTGGGATAACACACACCATTTTGTCATTAAACAAAACCTTAATTAGACCATATTTGGAATATTGTTTTGAGTTTTGGTGTCTGGAGAGCTATATCAAAGGCTCAGAAGAGGGCCACAAGAGTGCCATTCATCTTAAATAAACTCAGACAGTTTGAGGTTTAAGAAGGTATATCTATTCCTTTCAGAAATAGATAGATATAGAAATAATTTGCCTGAAGTATAAATGGTAGATGACTGAACTGTGTTCCTATTAATAAATTTGGAAAGATCAGTGGTCGTACATGGAGGGGCAGATCAAGCTTAAATGTTGGCCAATGTTCATTTTTATACAAAGCACAGTAGACTTTTAGAATGATTTTGTTGATGGAATGATTTCCATCTCTTTGCATGTATTCAAGACAGTCTGACAAGCTCCTAGGCTGGAGTTCACAATCTATAAAGCTGAAAGATAACTCGAGCCTGCACAATGTTCTCTTTATTGTACAAAGTATAACACAATAGGTTATAAACCTAAATCAGATAGATAAACATCAAAAGATATGCAGTAGTTGTTTGGCAGGACAGAAATTGAGTTTTTCTGGAAAAAGACATTTTGACAAAAATATTAATTTTGCACTCATCAGGACAATTTGCCAAGAAATGCTAAATTAAGGGAAAACAGCTGAATGAAAATGATGTCTGATATTATGAGGTTGGTTTATAGCACATGCAGCCTACATACACACAGGCATCAAGATGGAACTAAAATTCATTTACCAAATTATTCACTTGCGTGATGGATCATCTTTCTGATTTGACGGCAGACCCCTGTTAATGGCAGAAACTTTGCAGTGTGAAACAACTAGCTTCACTTGTTTCCCAAGCATTTGAGACACCTTACCCTTTCAGGATAAGTAGATTGGGCACTTTTCAGGACCAAGAACGACAGCCTTGGGCCTATTTATGAGTTTGAGCAATATGCAGTGAGGAATGATCTGAAGAGGAGCAAATTATGCTGGAATCTGGACAGGTTGTTCTGCTATAACATGTGTTTCGTTAATGTGAATTCGCTATAATGCAATTGACAAATTCGGGAACACTATTTCTAAAGTACAAACTTCTAAAGCGTGTATTGGTTATAACAATTCCAGCCCCATTAGTTTAAATTGTACTGTTATTACGCGATTTTCTGATAACACGGGATTGCACAAGAACAGAATTACCGAGTTATAGCAGAACCAACTGTACTGAAAATCTGTATTCTCTCCACAGATGCTGCCTGACCTCCTGTGATTTCCAGCATTCTTTGTTTTCAGTAACGATCTGAACTGTTAAATATTAATATTAAATTAAATATTAATAGTTTTAATATTTCAGTAGAAAGCTTAGACAGTGATAAATTGGCTTGGGCCCTATTTATGAGATAAAGCTAATTTTTTTTTAGGTCAGATGCCCTACAGTGTGGAAACAGGCCCTTCGCCCCACACCAACCCTTCGAAGAGTAACCCCACTTAGACCCATTTCCCTCTGACTAGTGCATCTATCACTGTAGGCAATTTAGCATAGCCAATTCACCTAACCTGCACATCTTTGGACTGTGGGAGGAAACCGGAGCACCTGGAGAAAACCCACGCAGCCATGGGGAGAAAATGCAAACTCCACACTGGCAGTCGCCTGAGGCTGGAATCAAACCTGGATCCCTGGTGCTGTGAGGCAGCGGTGCTGTGAGGCAGCAGTGCTAACCACTGAGCCACCATGCCACCCCTAATCTTATGGCATGTGGAACTGTCAAAATCCCAGTGAATATCATTGACTAGTGAAAGTAGATGTGCACTACAGAGTAGAAATGAACCACTTGGCCAAGTTCTCAAATGGGACATCAAGGAGGGAGAGTTCATTTGGCTGCTGTCGTTTTTCAGCACCACATGATAAAATGCTAGAAACAGGACTAGACCATTTAACCCTGCAAGCTGCTCAACTATTGAGTTTGATCACAGCAAAAAATTCAATTTTATCCCAATGCTATATTTCAGCTTTCTTTCCATATCTCTTGAGCCTATTATAGTTAGCACAGAGCAATACAGAAAAAAAAAAGGAACTCTGGAAACTGCCAGCACACAAGGGTGTGTTTTGGCAGAAAACTTAAAACATCTGCTGTGGATTTAGAAAATGAGTTCACAATGCAGAAGTCAGTGCAATTACCTCCTTATTCTAAATGTATGCTGAATGCTCCAGGCTAACAGAGGGCTGTGATTAGGTTTGTCTGCTTCAGGTAATTTAAGCATCATCAAATCATCTCTATAAATATTTATAGTCTATTTAAAACCAACATCTTTGGTTACTCAAATCCTAGAAAATTTGTGAATACAAACTTATCTGACCATATTCAGGCCATCTGTGCTCTAACCAGAATAAAATATATGGTGCAACATTGCCATCTATTAGTGTAATAACATATGACATAACAAGGTCATGATAACTACCTCAAACTTCATAAGCTCAAAACAAAGTCACCTGGAACTGCTGAACAACATTATGCAATAAATAAATATGGACCAATTTATTTTTTCATTCTTATTTGCTCATGGGATGTAGACATCACTGGCTAGACAAGTAATTATTGCACAGCTGTGAATATCCTTGAGAAAATAGTGCCTTTCCCAGTCCTTCTGGTGCAGGTACATTCAATGTGCTGTTAGAGAGGGAGGTCCATGATGTTGAACTAACTACAGTGAAGGAACAGTGATAAACCTCCGAGTCATGGTGTTGTATGAATTTTAGGGAAACGTGCAGATGGTGGTGATCCTTATATCTTCTGCCCTTGTCCTCGGTGATAGAAATTGGAAAGGGCTGTTGATGGAACCTTGGTGAGTTGCCTCACAACATCTTGTAGATGTACTCACTGCTACCACTGTGCATCAATGGGGAATGGAATAAATGTTTAATGCAGTGAATGGGGTCTTACTCAAGTGGGTTACTTTGTCCTGAATGTTGTTGACCTTCTTAATTGATGCTGCAGCTGAACTCACTCAGGCAAATCGAGACAATTCCATCACAGTCCTGACTTGTGCCTTGCATGCAGTAAACAGATATTGAGAAGTCAAGAGATGTGTTACCTACTACAGAATTCCCAACTTCTTAGCTGCTCTTATAGCCATAGTATTGATATGCTGATTCAAGTTTAGTTTCAGGTCAGTGGTAACTCCCAATTTGTCCATAATGGGGAATTGAGTGATAATGATACTTTTGTATATCAAAGGAAGTTGGTCAGATTTTCTCTTGTTGGTGATGGACAGTGCCTGGCACTTGGGTGACTTGAATGTTATTTGACACTTTTCAGTCCAAACCTAAATGTTGTATGGGACTTGTTTCAATAAAGATTGCTTTATTATCTGAGGAGTCACAAAATGGTGTGGAACATTGTTCACTGGTATATGTATGTCCCTACTTCTTGCCTTATAGAGGAAAAGTCATTGATTAAACAGCTGAAAATGGTTATTCACTATTCTGAGAAACATCTGCAGTAATGTCTTGGGACTGAGATGAATGACCTCCATTAACAACAACCATCTTTATTTGTGTTAGGTATGATTCCAACTAGTGGTGAGCTCCACATCACCCCTCCCCACCCACCCCCGCCGCCATTCTCATTGACTCTTGGGCTTCTTGATGTCTCACTCAGTCAAATTCTGCCTCAGTGTCAAGGGCAGTCATTCCTTCCATTCGGCTCTTTTGTCCATGTTCAGACTAAGATGGCAATAAGTGCAAGAGCTGAGTGGCCCTAGCAGAAACCAAACTGAGTATCACCAAGCAGATTATCATTAAGTAAGTGTCACTTGGTAGCACTGTTGATGTCACTTACCCCATTTTGTCGGTGATTCAGAGTGCTCTGATGGAACAGAAATGTCCAGGTTGCTATTACCTGCTTCTTTGTAGGAAAGGTATGGTCCTACCAGACCATAACATGTTCGCTCATTACAGCAAGACAACCGGTGGTGGTTTAATCTAAGGGTCACCACACCTCAAGTGCAGTGTGAAATTGAGAAGTACAGTCCTTCACGGTAATCTCAGTTGGAGCAGTAATTGAACCCATGCAGTTTACATCACTCTGTATTGCAAACCAGCTATACAAGCCAACTGAGTTCACTGAGCCTCTCATTTTCAACCTTTTCAGGTAGATGATAGTGTTGTAGCTTTACTGGAGCAGCTTGGTTAGGGACACAGATAATTTTGGAACACTGATCCTCAGGACCAATGCTGGAATGTTATCATGGCACACAACCTTTTCAGTATCTAGTGCCTCCAACTCTTTCCTGTTGTCAAGAGGAGTGAATTGGTTTGGCTGAAAACTGGCATCTGTGATGCTGGGACCTCTGAAGATGCCAAGATCAGCACTTCTGACTGAAGATAGTTATAAATACTTCAGCCTTCATTTGGTACTGATGTGCTGTTCCCTCCCACCCCTATCATTGTGGATGAGGATACTTGTTGAGCCTATTCCATCTGTTGGCTGCTTGATTGTCCATCATGATTCACGACTGGATGTGGCAGGATTGCGGAGGTTAGGTCTGATCTATTTGTTGTGAAATTGTTTAGCTCCATTACATATTTCTTCTGTTGTTTAGAATTCAGGTAGTCCTGTGTGTGGCTTCATCAGGGTGACACCTCATGTTTAAGTACGCTTGGTATGTGCCTCGCATACATTCCTGCACTGTCACTGAACGAGGATTGACACCTCAATTTGATAGTAATGGTGAACTGGGAGGTAGGTTAGGTCATGAGATCATAGATTGTGGTTGACTACAATGCTGCTGATAGCCTACAGCACCTCATGGCTGTTCTGTTTTGAGTTACTAAATCTGTTTGAAATTCATCCATTTAACCTCATGGTCGTGTCACACAACATGATGAAAGGAATCTTCAATATCAAGATGAATCTCGCTGCTATGCAGTGGCCACTCTTGCCACATAGACAGATGCATCTGTGGCAGATAGATTGGTGAGTGTGAGGTCAAGTAAATTTTTTTCCTCTTATTGGTTCCCTCACCACCTGCTACAAATGCAATCTAACAGCTATGTTCTTTGGGGAATCAGGCAATTTAGTCTGCAGTGGTGCAACTAATTCATTCTAGGTGATGGTCACTGAAGTCTTCTAAACACAATATATTCTGTGCCGTTGTCACCGTCAGTACTCTTCCAAGTGGTGTTCAACAGAGGAGGAACCGATTAATGAGCCTAAGTGGGGGTGATAGGTAGTAATCAGCAAGAGGTCTCTTCTCCATGTTTGCCATGATACTGTACAATGCCATGAGGGCTGAAGGTAATGTTGAGGATGTTCAGGGCATTCTCTTCTTGACTGACTTTTAAAACACTGTGCCACCAATCCAGGAGATCTGGCCTGCCGTGGGGAACAGGACATACACAAGGATGCTGGTATCTGGGACATTGTACAGTATGATTCACTTACAATGACTTGAACAGCTCTTCCATTTCTGGCAGAAGTGTCCAGATGTTACTAAGGAGAACTTTTCAGGGTTGAATGGACTGTATACATTATTGTTGTTTCTGCTGACTAGGTCAATGTCATGTGGTCTATCTGGTTTCATTCCTTTTAGGCATCAAAGACTTTGTACAACTGAATGCTTTGATTGGTCATTTCAGAGGGTAGTTAAAAGTCTGTGAGTCTGCAGTCGCACATAAGTCAGCCCAGGTATGGACTGCAGATTTCTTTCCTTCAGGGGCATTTGTAAACCAGATGTTTTTTAAGGACAATTAATAAAGGTTTAATTGTTATCATTATTAACATTTGCTTTAAAATCCATATTAACTTTGGCTGCCAGATTGGGACTTGAACATCTGCTCCCTAGCATTAGCCTTGCCCTCTGAATTATTAGTATTTGATTATTTGATACAAAATACTTGCCTGAATAGTACTGTTCCAATTCTGATTGTTATCCTACCTCAAATGTATAGATGTATGGAATTTCTTATTTTGGCCATTAATAGTAATGAAAAAAATCAATGTCTTTGTTATCTGTGATGTGCGCTTGCCTCCAATTTGGTGTTTTATCTGATGTGGCAATGCCTATTTTGTCTCATATAACATGAGAAATTTGGCATGGACATCATGGTATTGAAGAATCCAACAGATATTTATTACAACTAACTATTTTGTACAAACACTACATTCATAGGCAAATAAGATTCTGGGTAAACAGTAAGCTATTCGGTTGCAACAGAGCATTGTCCTTTGAGTAGACTGTCTTGCCTCATGTGATCTGATGTAAAATGGAATAGAAAACTTTTATATCCTCAGGTCAAGTGCCATCATACCATAATGTCATAAAAGTACACTGTAAGAGACACGCTTAACAATATAAAAGTTCTGCAAAGGTTGAAAGTATCAGTACACTATGAAACAACACAAAAGCATGAAATTGTCTTGAGAATGTAATTTTTAAAATTGTTTTGCAATTTAGATATGAAAGAACTGAAACCGACATGGTCATTCTAACAAATGAGAGACTTAACAAACAATCCACATCTTTTTCATAACATAATTTCAGTCACATCACACTGTAAACTTTTGCTATAAATTCTGTGTCTTACAATCTTATACTCCACAACCACTTGGACAAGTTTAAGTTTCAGTCAATAGCGAGTTAGGAAGGAGCAGCACTCTGAAAGCTAGTACTTCCAATTAACCCTGTTGGACTATAAGCTGGTGTTGTGTGATTTTTAACTTTGTACACCCCAGTCCAACATCAGCATCTCCGAATCAAAAGCATGATGTATATAATGTGGTTTGGTCTCCTGTAATAATCTCCTTGATTAGCTTTCAATCAAACAGAGAATTCTTTTCACAGATTCAAATTCCACCATAGTAGCCAATGAAGAATTTTTGTATTTCCCACCTCATTGGCTTTGTACTTTTTTTATACTTGTATTTCTCCAACAGGAGTTTACTCCGACTGCTGGTGAGCACAAATCATTTACCGTCAGTGCTTTAGGCTTCATAAGTATGCAAAGCAGGTGCATGCCCATCATTTTAATAAACATTATCAACTCGAATAATTGCTATTTGATTCCACTCACGTTCTTCTTGAATTACAAGGATGAGCTTAATTGATGACAATCTGTCTACGAAAGAAAATAAACTTCTCTAGTTTGTTTTTATTTAATCTTTTAAATTTTAACATTACCTAATATGCAAAGGATATTACAACGATGTGCTTCCATTCAGATGAACTAATGTTTTCTTTCTCTTTCTCTCTCCTTTATAAACTTGTATATCAAAGTGTTGGGCATGTTATCACATTAACTAGGCAAATGCAATCATTGCATTTGAAGTTGAATCTATTAGATGAAATGCCAGTAGAAGTACCAAGATCCTCAACAAAATACAGGTAATTACATTTACAGTGAGGGATTTAATATGATTTCCGTATTGATGAGGAAAACCAGATGCATTATGATGTTGAAAAAGTGGTGTCTGTTATTGCTGGAGGAGTGGACTCCTTTCCATATATACGTCACTCCTTTTATATCAAACTCTTCTTATTATTGCCCTTTAGCAGAGTCATTTTTGATCATACCAGCAGCAGAAAAAGATGCATATTTCATGACCAATTTTTAAAAAGGTTGTGGCAAGACATACTATGCCAAATTAAGAAATTACCTTAAATATACATTAAAGAGTAAAGCCAAATCACAAATTTGTTCAATCATGTAATATGGCTTTTTAAACTCTGAACATAATGACATAATGAATCCATTTAAAGAATCTGTCCAAGTTCTATAAAAGGTCCATAGACTTTCTGCTCTTCTTTACAGTAAAGAAGTTATATTTTCGTGACCAAAGCATGAAGTAACTATGATCCACTTCTGCAGGCATTTCAGGCAAACGTCAATTCAAATTAGAACACATTCTCTTACAAATACCAATACTTATTTAAGAATTTTAGCATGAGTTCCCACAGCATTTTTCACTGGATAAAAATGCACAACTCCCCATTCCACTACACTACACTTGGACAAGTTTAAGTTTCAGTCAATAGCGAGTTAGGAAGAAAGTCACCACTGCATTTGGCTTGGAATGCTGAGCTGGAATTGGGGGAAAGTAGTCAATATTCTTAACAGTTATCAATAATTGATACAATCATCATCCCTTTACCCCCTGTTGAAGAAAGTGCAGACTCACGTGTTATTTAAGAAGCGCATCATTACCATTGGCAGTGATGTTCTCAGTTTGTCAATATTCCACTGAAACACTCCTCTCTCTACAAGAATCTCGGAGTCCCTCTCCCACTGCAACTCCCAGGTCATTTCTTCTGCCCTCAAGCTCTTCAACCATGTCCTGAAACTCTATGCTACTTTCTCCCCATCCCACCCTCCTCTCACTTATCTCTCCATCCTTCAGGCTCTCTGCCTGTATTTCTGATGAAGGGCTTTTGCCCGAAACATCGATTTTACTGCTCCTCGGATGCTGCCTGAACTGCTGTGCTCTTCCAGCACCACTAATCCAAAATCTGGTTTCCAGCATCTGCAGTCATTGTTTTTACCATGCAGAATTAGCAGCCAATTACATTATGTAACCAGACCCCCACCAGAGTCGGATACTTTGGGAAAGGATAGGGAACGTTTGTCAGGATAATGGCAAAACTCCCACCATTTCTTTGAAGGAAGATAGGAGGCAACCAGCTATCGTAGGCCATGAAGCTTTGTTTAAAAAGTTGTCAAGTTTCATTTCTAATAACAGTTAGCCTTTCCCAATTATCAATGATACATGGGAAAAAAGAGACACTTTTTCAAACTGAGTTGGGACATTCTCAGTATTGATTAATCAAGTAATTTAGGATGACCTGGAATAGTAAGGACATTAGTTGTAGAAGCAGCAGTAGGCCATTCAGCCCGATGAGTCTGATCATGCCTGATCAGATTGTGGCATTAACTCTTCATTCACAGCGGCCCCTACAATCTTTGACTCCCATGTGTATCAAATATCTGTCTCATTACTCCTAAAATATATTCCTTGACAAATTCTCCACTGTCCCATGGGTAGAGAATTCCAAATATTAGCAACTCTCTGAGAAGACATCCTTCTTTTCTCTGTCTTAAAATGGGATGCAAGTTATTTTGAAACTGCTGCTTCTAGTTCAAGATTTCCCCATGATGGAACACATCCTCGCAGCTCTAGCCTATCAGGTCTCTTTTAAATGCTTCAATAAGATCACCTCTCAATTTTCTAAACTCAAATGAGCACAGACCATAACGGTCACAGACAATCCCTTTAATCACAGGAAACAGGCTACTGCCCCTTTTCCAACGTAATTATGTTCCTCCTTCTATAAGGAGACCAAAAGAATCTATTACTGCAAGTGTGGCCGTACCAATACTCTGGTTAATTATAAAATGATCCACATTCACAGGAATCCGATTCACGAGAGAGGAAGAAAAGGACAACCAACTCCCATTCCTAGACGTGATGGTACAGAGAACACCAAACGGAGAATTCACCACAAAGGTATACAGGAAAGCCACACACACAGACCAAGTCCTGAACTACGAAAGCAACCACCCCAATACACACAAACGAAGTTGCATCAAGACACTATTCAAAAGGGCCACAACACACTGCAGCACACCAGAACTGCAAAAAGAGGAAGAGGAACAGCTATACAAGGTATTAGCCAAAAACGGATATCCTCGCAATTTAATCAACAGATGCCTAAGGGAAAGAGAACGGAACGAGGACATGCCGCAACCAAAAGTTCTAGCCACACTACCATACATCAAGAACATCTCTGAAATGACAGCCAGACTACTGCGACCACTAGGACTTATAACAGCACACAAAACAACAGCCACTTCTGTGGTGTTTCCTCCGGCATTTATAGAGTGCCATCCACAATCTCCATCAACAAACACATCGACCTGGACCCAATATACCGGCCACTACAGCGGACAGCTGAAACTGACAACCGGAAGCGGCAGGGACAGGCCACTATAAATGCCGGAGGAAACACCACAGGAGCGCTTCACAGGGGGCTCCCAAGCACTGAGGATGTCACCTAGACAGGGGACGAAACGTTTGCAACAAAAACTTCCAGCTCGGCGAACAGAACCACAGCAACGAGCACCCGAGCTACAAATCTTCTCACAAACTTTGAATTATAAAATGAGTTTCCTACTTCTATATTCCATCTCCCTTGCATTAAAGTCTAACATTCTATATACTGTTGTATACATTGCAATGTCAAACCACAACTAGCTTGAATTTGGGGTAGAATGCTGTCACTATCTCTCTGGCTGGCTCTCAGGATGCACTTTGTTTACTGTGGTAGAGGAAAATGACTGTTGAGACTTAATAAGAGAGCTTTTCTTAAACAAGATTAGTTTATTGAATGATAGCAATCAGATATAAGTTACATTCATAAAATAGACTGTTTCATAGCAAAGAGAAGACCTTCAGTAACAGGTTCATCCTCTTAAAGATCCAAAATTGTTTGGCCTTCCCTGACCCAACTACTTATGAGGTGAAAGCGAGTACTACAGATGCTGGAGATCAGAGTCAAGACTAGAGTGGTGCTAGACAAGCACAACAGCTCAGGCAGCATCCGAGGAGCAGGAAAATTGATGTTTTGGGCAAAAGCCCTTCATCAAGAATCCTGCACCACGTTTCCAACACCACTCTAATCTTGACTCCAACTCCTTATGACACCATCTTATCAACTGGAGCTTAAGACAATATTCTATATCAACTGTTTCTGAGTTGTTACCTTATATAACATTTAACTTCTTAATTACTTTCTATGACAGGATGCAGAATTTTTTTATAATTCACCAAAAGGCGATTCAGACCCCTCTATACTGCTGCATACTACAGTTTCCATTTAAATAATATCCTTCTTTTCTACTGTTCCTGCCAAAATGGACAACTTCAAATTTTTCCACATTATATCCCATCTGTGAAACTCTGTGTCTCCTGACAACTTGCTTTTCATCCTATCTTTCTAAGGTCAATGAATTTGATTACAATGTATTTTGCCCCTTCCGCTGTGATTAATACGGATTGCAAGCACTTGAAGCCTCAAGATTTATGTTTTCCCAGCACTTTTGTACTCTCATTTGAGACAGAAAGATTTAAAGGAGCTAATTGGATGTCAAAGTGAAGGAAAGCTGTTATCCCTCTAGAAATTCTATACAAGCTGTTACTTTGATTTTCCTGCCAGCTGCAGTGACTCAGTTGAAAGCACACTTCCCTCTGAATCACAAAATTCAGATTTCAAGGTCCTTTCCAGGATTTGAACACAAAAATAAAGGCTAATACTCAAAGGCAGTACCAGGGGAGTGCTGTACTATCAGAGGTGCTGTCTTTCAGATGAGATGTCAAACAAAGGATCCATCTGCATGCTCGGGTAGATGTAAAAATTCCCAAGTCACTATTCTGAAGAAGAACACACGAGTTCTCTCAAATATCTTGGCCAATATTTAGGCCTCAAATCAATACTACACAAACAGATTGTCTGGCTGTTATCACATTGCTGTCCGTGGGAGTTTACTGTGTGCGAATAGGTTGCTCCTTTATCTATGTTACAACAGTGGCTACCTTTCAAAATTACTTTGCTGGCTATGAAACACTTTGAGCCATTTGGAGGTTGAAAACAAATACATTAGAAATGCTAGCCTTTCTCTTTTGATGTTGCTTAATTTAAAATTTAGAAAATGCAAAAAATCTGCATGGATCTATTGAAATTGCTCAAGTAAAATTGTGGATAATCCAATTTTCTTCATTAAAAGAACTTTAAATTTTCATTTGATAGGTAACTGTAGGGATGTCGGAGTTATATTACTGGACTTCTAATCAAGAGGACCAGATGACTATCCAGAACAGGGATTTAAAAGGGTGTCCATAAGAAGAGTTTCAAAAGGTCTCCTAAATTGGACATAAATATTAACAAAATACATTCAAGCAGAAAGGCCGATTGTTAAATGAAAAATAAATCTGAGGCAAGTGACTTGTGTAATGCAGGTGCCAGCACATAGTTTTAACAGGTTCACCACAATAGGATTCAGGGACCAGAAGTCTGAACAGATTATTTCTGCTATCATTGGGTATCCTTTAATTATAAATTCAAAACACAATTTTCCATTTTACTGTGATCACCCCATCCAGCCAAGCTGAAGCCACACTGGTTGCTATTGTCTGCCCCAGCTCCACAAACCCTTTGACCTGTTTTTGATTTGGAAGAGCTACAATGTTTCATGTCAAAGTTATAACTGAGAAGGTCAGGGCAGCATACTTGATTCATAGGGGATCAACCATTTCTCCCTCTTCTACTGCTTGATTGAGTAGGTGCTGTTAGCTATTAGATTACCAACCAGTCAGTCAAAGCAAAACTCAACTGACTGCAACCATACAACTCAGGAGAAATACTTTATGTGAAATTATTAATCGGTGCAGCATGGTGCCTCAGTGGTTAGCATTGTTGCTTCACAGTGCCAGGGACCCGGGTTCAATTCTGCCCTTGGGTGATTGTTTGTGTGGAGTTTGCACATTCTCCCTATGTCTGCGTGAGTTTCCTCCAGGTGCTCAGATTTCCTCCCACAGTCCAAAGATGTGCAGCTTAGGTGGATTTGCCATTCTAAATTGCCCATAGTATCCATGGATGTGCAGGCAAGGTGCATTGGCTATGGGAAATGCAGGGTTATAGGGAACTGGGTTGGATGTTCTTCAGGGGGTTGGTGTGGACTCATTAGAACGAGTAGACTGTTTTCATACTGTAGGGATTCTGCAAGATAACTACTGACCATTATCTACTGAGGCCAGGTCTCATTTACATGCAGGGTCAGAGCCAGAGTGATAACACACTATCCTTTCAGATAGCTCATCCCTGCTCCAATTGAATTTAGTTAAAAATTATATGAAGTGGTCATTTGGTTGATCGCATTTGTGCTGTCTCTTTGAAAGTGTTGTCTTCTTATTCCCCATTGCCTTTATTTGTTTTTCCTTTTCAAGTAATTATCCAGTTCTGGATGTAGGTTTGCTCACTGAGCTGAAAAGTTCATTTCCAGATGTTTTATTACCTAGTAAGGTAACTAAACATCTGGAAGTGAGCCTTCCAGCTCAGCAAGCAAACCTACATCCAAAACTTCAACCTGAGCGACAAATCTTCTCAAAACTCGCTAATATCCAGTTCTGTTCTGAAAGTTGCTGATGAAACAGCTTCTATCAACCCTGCTGAACGTGTAGCGCTTCACTCTCTCTGCACCAATCACCGTTTCACCATCAAACCCGCTGACAAAGGCAGGGCGGTGGTAGTCTGGAGGACGGACCTCTATGTGGCAGAGGCCGAATGCCAACTCTCCGCCAGGTTCTACCTCCCCCTTGCCCACAACCCCACATTGACCCATCATGCCAAAGTCACCTGCACTGTCCGTGCTCTCATTGCCTTTGGTGATCTCCCCTCCATTGCCTCCAATCTCATAGTCCTCCAGCCCCGCACTGCCTGGATCTACCCGCACCCCAAGAACCACAAGCCCAACTACCCTGGCCAACCTATTGTCCCAACATGCTCTTGCCCCACCTAACTTATTTCTGCCTATCTCAACTCTATCCTCGCCCCCTTGGTCCAGACACTTCCCACCTACATTTGCAACACTAAACACACCCTCCATCTCTTCAGTAACTTCCAATACCCTGGCCCCCAGCACTTTATCTGCACTATGGACATGCAGTCCTTATACACGTTCATACCCCACAAGGATGGCCTCCAGGCCCTCTGCTTCTTCCCCTCCAATAGCCCCATCCAGTCCCCTCCACCAATACCCTCCTCCACCTCGCCGAACTGGTCCTTACCCTCAATAACTTTTCCTTTGACTCCCCCCATTTCCTCTAAATCAAGGGGATGGCCATGGGCACCCAGATGGGCCCCAGCTATGCCTGCCTCTTTGTTGGCTATATTGAACAGTCCCTCTTCAGTATGTACACAGGCACTGTGCCCCAACTCTTCCTCCTTTACCTCGATGACTGCATTGGTGTAGTGCCCTGCACCCAGGCTGAACTGGAGCAGTTCATCAACTTCGCTCACAACTTCCATTCTGCCCTTAAGTTCACTTGGTCCATCTTGGACACATCCCTCCTCTTTCTTGATCTCTTTGTTTCCATCTCCGGCAACAGTCAATGGACAAACGTTTACAAAAAACCCACAGCCTCCCATAACTACCTGGGCTACACCTCCTCCCACCCAGTATCCTGCAGGAACGCCATCCCATTCTCCCAATTCCTCCACCTCCGCCGCATATGCTCAGAAGAGGAGGCATTCCACTTGTGAGCATTCCAAATGTCCACCTATTTCAAACAACATGCTTTCCCCACCTCTGTCATCCAGACAGCCTCCACCACACCTCTTCCATTCCCCATTCCACTGCTCTAAACCCCACCCCCTCCAAATGCAATAAAGACAGAGTCCCCCTTGTCCTCACTTACCAACCCACCTGTCTCGGCATTCTTGCATCATCCTTAAACACTTCTGCCAACTCCAACTAGACACCACCACAAAGAACATCTTCCCCTCCCCATCCTTCTCTGCCTTCCAGAAGGACCATTCCCTTCAACAGTTCTTGGTTTTCGCCACTCTCCCCACCAACTCCACTCCCTGAATCCCCGGGTACCTTCCCCTGCAACCAGAAAAGAACCAAAACCAGCTGGTACACCAGCCCTCTCACCTCCATCCAGGGCCCGAAACTGTCTCACCTGGAAGGACTGAGGTTCACCTGCCTTTCCTCCAACCTAGTTTACTGCATCAGGTGTTCCCGATGTGGTCTTCTTTACATTGAGAAGACAAAATGTAAGCTCAGGGAACGTTTCACAAATCATCTCAGCCTGACCCTTAAGGGTTGACCTGACCTCCAAGTCACCGCCCATTTCAATTCTCCTTCCCATTCTCTTTACGACATGACCATCCTCGACCTCCTTGATGGCGAATCAGACTGCAAATTGGAGGAACAACACTTTATCTTCAGCATGGACATCCTACCGTCCAGAGGACTCAACATTGAGTTCTTCAATTTGAAATGACCTCCCTTCCTATCCCCTGGCTCCCTTCCTGGCCCCTCCCTTTCATTCCTCTGATCAACTCTTCCTTCCAGCTCCCAACCAGATCACTGTTCCCATCGACCAACCAGATCATACCCTCCACCTGTGTTCATTTATCTCTACCTCACCATCCCGTCCCTCTCCCCAACCAGAACCCTCCCCTACAACCCTTTATCTACAGCCCCCATTACACCCAACCCCACCCCTGAAGGGTTACACTCAACACGTTGACTTGTCCACCTCCTGGTGCTGCCTGGCTTGCTGTGTGCTTCCAGCCTCCTGCCTGTCTACCTTGGATTTCAGCATCTGCAGTTTTTTTCTCTCTATCACTCACTGTATGAAAAATCCCTCAAAATTATATGCCTTTTCATTTAAAATTCACTCACAGGATATAGGTGCTTGGAAGTGACCAATACTGCTTCACCAATGTCTTTTAAGGAAGGGAAATTGCTATCTTGACCTGGTCTATCCTGTATTTGCCTCTTCCAGTCCCACACCAAGCATCAGTGAATTTTATGGCTCATACAGTCCTATTGTATTAAACAAGCAGAACCTTCTCAGGACCACTAATGTTGTATAATAAATGTTGGCTTTGCCTTTGATTCCCATATCTCCAGGATTTTTCTTTAAAAAGCTGCAGACATTTGTTAAAAATTATTCATTTGATATGGATATTCCCAGTTAGGTTGGCATTTCCTGCCTATCCCTAATTACCCTTGAGAAGATGGCAGTAAGCTGTCTTTTGAGAGCACCTTGAAACCTATGACCTCGCCCATCTTAGAAGGTCAAGGATGGGAACACCACTACCTGCAAGTTCCTCTCCTAGCCATTGACTTGGAAATATTTTGTCATTCTTCACTGTTGCTGGGTCAAAATCCTAGGACTCTTGCTCAAAACACTAATGTACCTAACCTACAAGGACTACAATGGCTCAAATGGGCAGCTCACTGCTCCATTCAAGAGCAAATACCAATGAGTATCAAGTGTTTGCCCAGGAAATGTTGTCCACATCCCACGAATGAATAAAAACAACCAGTGAATTATTTTGGGCTGTTCTACACGTTAAAAAGATGCTCATAAAGATAAATTATTATTATTCATATACAATTATACAAAGATAATATACACTTTTACAATATTATTGCATATTTTCTGTAAGAACCTCCTGCTCCCATCATATGCCACTGATCCAGGCAATGTATCTTTCATGATTAGTATTTATTTTTGAATTGATTGGTGTACCAAGAATACACTGTGTCATTTTGTAGAATTTCATGCAACATACATTAACTAAATTCCAAGTGCATCATCTAGAGTGAAAAGGTTCAATAAAGATTGCCAGAGCTTCAATGAGTAAGACTAAACATTTTTCATGGTACCTTACTATTTCAGTATCTTCTTTACCCAGCTTCACCAGCTGTGCTGAGCACAATCTAAAATCTATTTGGCTTAGATGAATTTCGTAGAATCATTAAATCCCTACAGTGTGGAAACAGGCCATTTGGCAATAACAAGTCCACACCAACCCTCCAAAGAGTAACCCACTCTGACCTATTCCCCTACCCTATTATAGGCATTCCACATCTACCCCGATTAATGCACCTACCCTACATATCCCTGAACACTACGGGCAATTTAGCATGGCCATTTCACCTAACCTGCACATCTTTGGATTGTAGGAGGAAATCAGAGCACCCAGAGGAAACCCACACAGACAGAGGGAGAATGTGCAAACTCCGCACAGACTGTCACATGAGGTTGGAATTGAAGTCAGGTCTCTTGAGCTGTGAGAGCGCAGTGCTAACCACTGATCCAACTTGCTGCCTCAATTTGTGGCTTATTTTTTCTTATACATTTCCTCAAAAAAAGTAACATGCAATCAAACACTGATTTGAATATCTGCACCATTGACATTGAACACATCTGCATCATTAATGCTGGCATCCTGCCAGTTTTGTGCCAAACAGGATTCTGGATAATTTTGTTTCATCAGATTGCAGCAACTGCCAATGATGTAACATATCTCTATCTTCGAAAATCAAAACTAATTCCGATCTGTTTCAATGAGCTAGACATCTATGTTGTACTCTAGTCATTTCGCAATCTTTTAGTCATTGGGTTGATCATATCTACTTGGGACCACCACATTTCTGGGATCTTGCCAAGTGTGCACTCATATAAATGTCCAATCTTAGACAACAGCCATTAGAAGGCAAATCACATACTGAAGAGCACC
Organism: Chiloscyllium plagiosum; assembly: GCF_004010195.1. Classification (NCBI taxonomy): domain Eukaryota; kingdom Metazoa; phylum Chordata; class Chondrichthyes; order Orectolobiformes; family Hemiscylliidae; genus Chiloscyllium; species Chiloscyllium plagiosum. Next base: position 24,452,835 of record NC_057733.1, on the reverse strand, counting down.
GTAGCTAAACGGAATCCTGTTTTCATCTTCTATCTACATGTGTGTACTTTCTGCACAGAGGTTACTGGATAGTGATCAAAAACCAGAATCCTTCAATGCTTTCCTTTTCTTCTTCATTCCAAGGTCTCTGAAGCCCAACAGTTGTCCCAAATAAGGTCACAAACTTGGCAAGTTTAGTAATACTGCTGCACACACCCATTGTAATCTGTCTCAAAGACATCTGTCTGCCTTTTTGTGCCTATGTTGAAGAATTCTGAAAAAGATTAACCTTTTGTGCAAATATGTTTAAAGTATGCGCAACAGTTCTGAAGCCTATTGAGCCTAATCCTTGAAAGAGACCAGATATAATAGTCTTGCTTTTTCTGAGTGCCAGTAATAGTGAATAGTCAGTCTAAAAATTTGAAAAAGATAAAAATGAAATCTTTCCCAGTCTTTGAAGGTAACCTTCCAAAGTCCCTTGGATATTTGATCCTGACCAGTTGCATTCCACAGACACAAGCAGATGATGGTTGAAATCTCCTGATATTTGGGGTAAGACTAATGTATTCTTCTGCTTTGCCATCTGCTGAAAGATCTCTATTAGCACACAAAAGATTGCACAACTTGACTTTCGGATGATGGGGAGGTGTCAGTGTTGGACTGGGGTGGACAAAGTTAAAAATCACACAACACCAGGTTATAGTCCAACAAGTTTATTTGGAAGTACAAGCTTTTAGAATGTTGCTCCTTCATCAGGTATCTGTGGAGTAGGATCAAAGGACACAGAATTTATAGCACAAAATCATAGTGTCATACACTGATGCAATATATTGAACAGATCTAGATTGCTGTTAAGTCTTTCCTCTTTTAGAATAAGTTGCAAGTTTTAATTCATTAATATGTAAATCCCAGAACTTCTTTTAAGTCACTTTCCTGAGATAATTTAAGGTTTTATAAAAAAGGTTGACATGCAATCTAACTCAAGATTAGAATGCAGACTCTAACCTTACACCTTTAATGAGATGTCACTTTTTTTTATAAAACCTTAAGTAATCTCGAGAATGTGACTTAAAAGAAGTTCTAGGATTTACATATTACCACCTTATCGCAAGAGCCCTAGACCAACTATCCTCAGTTGCTTCAATGACTTCCCTGTTATAATAAGGTCATGAAGTTATCCACAGATGATTATGTATTTAGCACCACTTGCAATTCCTCAGACAAAGAAGCAGCTGAACCGAAAATTTAAAGAGTTAATTCTGAGTTCCAGCAATAATTTCAAATGCACATTGGACTGATTAAGTGACAATTAATAGTTACCAAACACAAGTGCCACGCAATGGCCAACTCCAACAAGACCGCACACAATTATCTACCTATAACACTCAATGACATTGCAATTGATGTCATCAACCCAAAAGCAGTTTGGGGTCACCATTAAGTAGACATTCAAATGAAATAACCATATGAATGCCATTGCTTCAGAGTTCAGATAGTTTGTAGCTCATACTCTAATTTTCTAAATCTGTCCTAACACCTTCAAAAAAGGAAAAATTGGAAGTTATGTGTAGAGTGTGGTGAAATATTCCTTTTCAACTGGATGACTGGAATTACAACACTTTAAGAAAATTGGCATCATCAGGATCAAGCATCTCTCCACCACTAGAATATCATAGCCCAAGGCGGTAACCTATCACCAACTTCTTGGCTGAACCAGAAATAGGCACAAAATGCCAGTCTTGCCAGTCACACCCACATGCTACAGAAAAACAAATAAAGTCTAGAAATCTAAAATTGATCTCAATAAATTACATGCTTAGAAGTATTTAATTCAGATAGAAACAAACGCTCAAATCCCACAGAATAAATATTTGTATTTCAATATGAAAATCAATGCTTTGCCTAGATGATCATGGATTACTTTCTTATGCACTATTTTGAACTCCAATGAAAGTATTCAGTGATGTGCAATAAACTTTAATATCCAAAACTCAACACAATATACTTATCAAAGTGATAACATATAACACAAGTGTTACAAGATGCACAGTAAGAAACGTGTTAACCAATGTCACTTACTTTTAAAACAATATATTTTGACTCAATCGTAGCACAGGAGGAAATCATTTTGCATGTTATATCAAAGCTGTTTCTTTCAGTTCTCCTGCTCATTCTCCAACTTCTGCAGAAAATGCTGCAAACATTTATTCATCTCCATTTTAAAAGCTACTTTGGATTCAATTTCAATCTAGGTAAGACTTCTGAGTTTATTTATGTAGAAACAACTTTCCCCTTCTTTTGTTGAATGATCATTCTTAATGTATCTTCATTCCCAATAATCAAATTTGTTTTTAAAATGGACCTTCCAAGCTTGAATTCTCCTTAACTACTTTGTTCCTATAGGTATTCAAATATCTCTAGTCTCTTCCCTTAACTGCAGTCGCAAACAGTCCAGATATCCATGAGACTATAAAAAACAGTAGCAAAAGTATGGCCATTTGTCTCCTTGAGTCTGCTCCACCATTCGATCATGGCTGATATGTTTCTCAACCCCATTTTCCTACCTTATCCCCACAACTCTTGAAACCTTTACTAGTCAAAAGCCTAGCCATCTCTGTCTTAAGGCCACTCAATGACTTGGCCTCCACAGCCCTCTAGGACAGTGAATGTGCAGATTCACCACCCTCTGGCTGAAGAAATTTCTTCTCATCTCAGTTCTAAAGACCCATCACTTCACTCTGAGGCTGTGCCCTTAGGTTCTAGTCTCTCCTACTCGTGGAAACATCTTCTCCATGTCCATTCTCTCATCTCAGTGAATTGTTGCATTAAAGTAATGATTCTGAAAGAGTTAATGTTTAAATTGTGCTGAGGTCAACTTAGTCATCTGAGGTGACACACAGGATGGAGAATCAATTGGATTCTGGCACAGTCTCCTAATGAAAACACACATTTTCTCTATCTCTTGTTAGCAATAGTCAATAAAGCTAAGAGTTAATATATACTATGTTGTGATATAACTGTATCTTCCAGCAGTCCATGATCATGGTGATAAAAAGCACTGAACTATTCTCCAAAATTGAAAGAAAAGAGAAATAAGGGAATGATCTGATGAAAGAATAAAATAATTGGGATTGGTCTTAAAGGACATAAAGAAACTTTCCATATCAAGCCATTTTACTATGTTTAATTTAATTTGTGTAATTTAGAATTAGTGTTGAAGTTTCCTCTAATTTTCATGATAATTTTACTAACTATCAACTGTTGAAAAACACCTTGCAAATACATTTACAGATCTGACCTTGAATTAAGCTTCTCTTATTATCTCTACACGACCAACCTCTATAGCCTATTTTAGTAAATACACTTCAATTAAATGTTAGTGGATTCATTGAACTTCCAACAAAGGGAAAAGGTTTTCTTTTATTTCCAACTGTTTCAGGAATCTGGCCCATGGTTCCAATACACTCTGTTCAATTCTCCAAGTGGTACACAAACATTGCTGCTGCCTTCCAAATAAATATGAATAAACATTCACAGGAATTACAATCAAAAGTTCATCCAACAGCTGAAATTCTGCAGCCATGAAGCTACAGAACAAATTACTTCTGGACGTGTGGGAGTTGGAGTTGGATCTGCTGCAAAATGAATCCCTACTTTTGCCCCAATTATAAATTCGGGCCTAATGGAGATGGGTATGTATTGCCTTAAAAGATGCAGCTGCTTTTACTTCATTTGAATGGCGTTATATTATATCTCAATTATGCCTTGACAGTGTTGGGTTCAAGGGAAGCAGAACGCCAACTCAATGAGATTCAAAATGAGGCAAGTTTTACAAAATTTCCCTGTGGAAAAGTTAGCCCACATGTACTTCTGAGAGTGGGTTCAACTAATCCCCACCTATGACCTAAGGCAAGTTCTTCAGCTGCAACGTAAATAGCACAGGTGCCTTTGAGAAGTATACAGCAACTAGCCTGGGTCAGGAACAAAAATAGCTACTGGATAGAAATGTTGCCAAAGATCTGCCTCCGCTGTGGCTGGGAAAAACGAATTGATCTCCCACAAATCATGATAGTATCAACTTACAAAGTGCTTCATTTTGAAAAAATTAACCTTTCCATGGTAGTCTCTCAGAATAAAGATTACATTTACTCATGGCACGAATCTGCACATGGAGTGTTTTTGCAAGAGAGGCTGTTGCATGGCAGCTACAGCACAGTTCTGGCTGATCAGGAAATTTACCCACTCGTGCTGTCTGCATCAGCCATATCCGGAGGACTTACACATTGATATTCAATCCGTTCAACCTGACAAGCTTCTGCATCTGAGACAGGGACATGGCTACTGCACCACAAGGTCTCCGACAACTAAACCAAAGATGTAATTAAAGCAAAAAAGAACTGACTGCTCATTTGAAGTCAAGTTGCATATTACAGTAAAATTAACTGCGCAGCTGAATTTTTTCAGTATATTTACTCTCAGCAAACAGTAGCTGATACATGAACACTAACCATATCAATATTCGTGAAAAAATATGTACCATGTGTTAAACTGCTAGTTTAATGGCGATGCTAATCTGATTTGCTTCTGAGAGCACAGTGCTTTTATTAAAACACCACACGAAATTTGGTATTTATATGGTTAGAATTCCAATGATAATGTTGCACTGCACCAATTCCAGGCCAATACACACAACAGTCTAGAGATGTAGAACTTTGATTCTGGAGCTAGATTCTTATTGCCAAATTGAGCTTGAAGCCATTATTCCCGCTGGAACATATTCACTGCAGAATTCATAATTAAGACTTAATGCCAAAAATAACACTAAACACACAAGAATTTAAGAGGTCAAAAGGAGAACAATAATAAAGCTCAAAAAAAACACTGAAGTACGGATTTAGAAATGGCGAGAGTCGGTAGGAGCATTGAAGAAACCAGGTGACATTAGATTTATGGAATTCCTTCTGCCTGAGTGAAGTTGTGTCCGTCCATTTATTCAAAATTAAGGAGGGGGACAACATCCAATAAAACAAAGAGATTAAGAAATAACAAATGAACTTTCACAGATTAAATTGAATTGTTCGGTGCTTGTTATAGACCAGCGGAGACCTGAGGGACTTAAGAGCCTTTTTCTATGTTGTAGATATTTACGACTTTAAGGTTGATCAAAGGCCAGAAAATGCTTAAAGGGGGAGTCTTAAGATTGCACCAGAATTTAGACTTTTGTCCCCTCGCAGTTTAGCTCGAAAAATCTTTGCATTATAAATTGCCTGATATGAATCACCTGACTGTAAATAATAATGACATGACAAAGTTAATGGTGCATTTGGGACCTTGGTGAACATTTGGACGAATGTGTGTCCTCTTACACATGGGGAGTCCCAAATTAAAGAATTGAACAGAAAAGTAATTAGGATGAATTGAAGACAAAACAAGGAAAAAAAAAGAAATTTTGAATAAAGAACAAGTAAGAAAAACAATTAAATACTTTGTTTAGAGGATCCATATATTGAATTAACTAACCTAAAGCAAGATGAAACCTATTGATGTTTCTACACAATCCAGCTCTGTCCCAACAAAAATGATGAATATGCCATTGAATAACCTTCTTGAAAGATATAAATATCTAATTAACGATTGTCTTCGGTTTGATTATTAATCACAATATGGGACATAAAAGATGGTAGATGACGGTTATTGTTTCCCAAGGAGGACAGTAGATTATAAGTGTCTAAGCTAGATGAATGAAACTTAAAAAGGAGGATGGATTATCCAACAAGCCTGAGGTCCATTGGCACCCTACCAACCAGAGATCTCAAGAGTGTGGTGCTGGAAAAACACAGCAAGTCAGGCTGCATGCGAGGAGCAGGAGAATCAACATTTTGGGCAAAAGCCCTTCATCAGGAATCAATCCTCACTTTCGCCTAACCAGAGATCTGGCTGCTGACAGCAGTACTATGTGGCGCAGCTCTAATTACTTTGGAGTCTTTATATGAACTAGAAGTGCTACCCAGGAAACTGTCAGCTAACCTGACTGACCAATGGGGTCTACAGCCAGTGCCGGTACCAGAACAGAGCAATGGCCCCTGCTGAGACTACAGGCAGTCTCCAAGGTGGACAAAACTGTCTCTCAGACTTGAAGGTAAGTTTACTTTGATTTTGATAAGGCAGTGCTTAGAGGGCCCATAAGTGGGGAGAACAGTGTGGTTGGGAAGACATAGAAAGGAGTACCATCTTGGGGAAAATGGTCCTAATGGGCATGGGGCACCCCTAAAAGGCCCCTTCTTTTTCGACCCAGTGCACATCGTCAAAGTGGCCAGGCTGCCTGCCTTTATTCTGCCTTTTTTGGCCATGTGTATTATAGTGGCAGAGGTGGAATGAGGTTCTTATGTTTTCATTAATGGCCACTTGAAGACCTTGATAGGTCTAAGGGTGGACAGAATGCCCGATGACTTAGCTGCCCTCTGTAATATGGAGGTCAGATTAGGATGGATTGGTCAACTGCTTTATTTTATATTTTATGTGTTAAAATCCACGACTGGAAGGGCCATAGTATTCACCCTATTTTTGTTAGGCTTTGACTAATTTCTTTTCACAGTCTGGAATCAGTGGTGCAGAGCTTTCCCTCACAAGGTTAAATCCATGGTGCAGATTCTATCTGGAGTTAGGTTGAGCATGAATATCAACACATTTGGACTTGACAAGTGTCCTTTTCTCCTTTCATATCATCTTATGCAATAGGCTGTCTTTGCAACTTTTTCACAGTGGTCGGTGTATCTCCAACACAAGCACTGTGAATTAATACTCATTCTTCTTTCAAAATTTTATTTCAGTTTTCATAAGGCCAACACAGCCTAATATATTTTTCATGCAGGACAGATTCAAATATTGGTTGTTTTCAATCATAATTTTGTTTAACCCTGATAAGTGGTTCAATTTTCTAAAGAGTTCCAAACTGTCAACCCAGATATTCACAGCACGGATCATTACCCTACAATTTCCCTTTCACTGACATTATGTTTAACCTGACCATATTATATTCAAACACAACTTTACAAGGAGTAATTTGTTGTGAATATTAGTTAATTCCTTTCAAAGAACTGGGTCTGGAAACTGAGATGTTTTAGTAGAAAGTTTCATAGATTTTAAATGGTCAGCTCGAAAACATGAAGTCGAACAGGCCTTATTAATCAGACTATAAAAATACTATGGTACAATCCAAATATCTGAATCCTTGACATCCTCGTTTAAATATTTATATATGTATTTTGGTAGTGCTTGTGGTTTAATACAGCCTTCCCTACTCAGAATTACATTTCTGAAAAGATTTACATTCTTTTCTTTACCTCCTTGAATGGAATGCTGGATGGACCATCATCATTGGCTAGATTCTGTTAAATTTGGAAACACACTTAATATTTCACTGTCATTGATAACCTATTACTTTGCTGATTTGTCACTTTAGTCAGACATCAGGCATTCTGGGATTAATAATCTTCTAACAACATTTGGATTTTAATGTGTTTTAATGTTTGCAGTATTACAAGGATCCTCTAAAACAATGTTTCAATAATTCGTATTTTCAGAAACAATTAAATTTTAAACTTTACTGCATAATTGTTGGACTAGGGTGGCCTTGTTATTCCCAATCTATTGTTACTTGATGCTCATCCAAGTTTTTTTTTTGAAGGTCTCCAGTGATTTATGATTTCCTCCACTGCTTACAGAGGTTTTGAATCATGACAAACTTTGTGCTCATAAAACTAATTTCACTGTACTGGTAATTCCACTGATACTCAGATACTCATGGTATCTGATGCTCTATTAAGAACAATAACGCTGATTAATCCATTTCACTGAGTATCAGTGAAATGGGTTCATTAGAATTATAGTTCTTCACAGAACATCAGATGCCAAGAAGACTTCTAGAAAATATCTTCTGAATTATGTAATTGCTCAGGGGTAAAATGTACAGCCTTCTTATGTAAGCAAGGGCTACAGTCAAGCCTATTCTATATCATCACTACAATACAACTAAAAGGATTGAAGCAGATCAAGAGATTATTGAATCAAAGAAACTCAAATAATTGTATTAAGCGGATTACCTAAAACATTCAGTTGTATATACTTTGTAGTAGGGACTACACAAGTTGGAGAACCGTGAAGCCCCTCTTTGAGTCCCTAGCGGACTGGTGGGAAACAGTAAAAGGGAACATCAAGAGGTTCTTCATCCTCAAAGGTGTTCAGGAGGTGAGAGAGAGGCGGGGAAAACTGTCCCAGCTCCAGGAAAGTATGCAGAACCTGCTCCTGCTGCAGACGATGGGGGTCGATGTCACGGAGGACCTCAAGGAGGTGAAGGGCCAGCAAGCCTCGCTCTTTGCCTCGGAGGCCTCCAAGATAATCGTCCAGTCCAGGGTCCGCTTAGTGGAGCAGGACAAGACGTGCTCACGTTTCTTCTTCCAAAAGTGCACGAAGAGAGCTCCGTGCTCAGCAGCCTGAAAGAAGAAGGTGGCTCGATAACGTCATCTCAGGCTGACGTCATGAGGATCAGCAAATCGTTCTATGCCAGTCTGCATGATGCGAAGCCAACCGACAGTGCGGCCTCCCAGTCGTTCCTGTCCTTTATCATGGAAGTCTTAGTTGACAGAACACGGGAGAGGCTGGACCAGCCGCTAACTCTGGATGAGCTGACCAAGGCCCTCGAGTCCTTCGAAAAGAATAAAACTCCCGGAAGCGACGGCTTACCGGTCGAGCTCTATTCCGCTCTGTGGGACTTGATTGGCCAGGACCTGCTGGAGGTGTATGTCAGTATGCTTCGGGCAGGTACCATGAATGAATCCATGAGGAAAGGC
>NC_057733.1:24407266-24442790 GCF_004010195.1 Chiloscyllium plagiosum | reverse complement strand
GAAACCTGTTGATCTTCCAGCTGAAGGAGTTGACCCCGACTGAGTGTTGCAGACTGGCACATTCCAAGGTCCAGGACTACATGTTGAGGGACACGCTGAAGCTTGGGGCAGCTGCTGCAAAGGCGCGGTGGGTAAAGACCACCGTGTAACATCTGCCTGCTAAGAAGAACAGGGGGCCCACGCAGTCATTTGGGCTCTGCTGACGCCTCAGCTAAATATGTAATCGTACAGTCCTGTAAATAGGAATGAGCTGAAGCTTGGGGCAGCTGCTGCAAAGGCGCGGTGGGTAAAGACCACCGTGTAACATCTGCCTGCTAAGAAGAACAGGGGGCCCACGCAGTCATTTGGGCTCTGCTGACGCCTCAGCTAAATATGTAATCGTACAGTCCTGTAAATAGGAATGATTACTCTGTCTCTGTATACCAAGAAATGGAATGTTTACGGATGTATGGCATGACCAATTATACAGATCATCAAAATATTTTATGAATAAATATATTTTTGAAATAAAAAAAAGTATATACTTTGTAGTGAGGTGATGTACAATGTGAAAAGCTAAGAACGAGCTAACATGCATTCTCATTACATGTTTAGCCTTTCTAAAATCCCACGATGTTTCACAGAGATGGTACCAAACCAAAGCAGATACTGAACCAAAGAGGGAGATGTTAGGAAGGAGCTGTGAGCAGAAGGGTGAAGCTATTGTTGTTAATGGTGGAGCAAATGGCATCAAGCATAAGTCAACAGAGAGAGGCATTTGCAGTTTGCAGAGGAATGCTTGGCTAGGAAATGTTACAGAGCTAGGAAAGCCAAACATGTTCTAAGTTAGCAAATGCAATAGGAAACAGCCCTTTTGATATTTATTCGTGGGACGTGGTCACCGATTCAACCAGTATTTATGACCCATCTCCAGTCATGCATAAGAAAGGATGTGATGACACAGCTTGTTGAACCACTGAATGCCATCAGGTCAAGGTACTTGCAAAATGCTGACAGGAAGACATTGACTGATTTTTTTTACCCAATTATAATAAAGGAATAGAAGTAAATTTCTAAATCAGGATGAAGCATGGCTTGGAGAGAATTTGGAGGCAGTTGTGGTTCCATATGCCTCCTTTCCTCCTGCTTCCCAATAATGGAGAGCTTGGTAGGTGCTGTTGAAGAAAGCATTGTGTAGGTTGGGATTCAGGCAGTAGAGTTTTGGATAAGTTCAAATTTATAAAGTGTGAAAGATGGCAGCCTGCCAGATGAGAATTGGAATAGTCAAGAATACAGGGTGAGAATAAAGATGAGCTGAGGAGTGAAGGTGGTCTTAGTGTTAAAGCAGATTATGATCAGAAGCTCAGCTCAGGATCACATTCAACACAAAAGTTGCCAATAGTCTGGTTCACTACAAGTTGTCAACAAGTACAAGGTGAGCAAGGTTTGGTACGGACTAGGATGTGTTATACAGAAACAAGTTTTCTTCTGAGTCAATTTCTCAGGATTGAAGGTGATCTGCTTTCATTTTGATTGGATTGGTTCTGAGATGACTGAAAATGAACATCCTGTCTTTTGGTCAATCACAAATCAGGGTATCCCATGAGCCAGTGGGATTTTTTTTTAACCTATTCAAGGTTGATTTGAGACTTTCTAAAGTGTTTCTGTTGTCCTCTTGGGGTCTCCTGTCCCAACCAAGTTGCAAGTAAGACACATGCTTTAGGAGTTTGGTGTCAGGCAGAGATGGTTTTGAGTGGTTAGCACCTCAATGCTGGGCACTTTAGCTCAGGAGAAGATACTGCTGTTGGACTTTGTCTTGCCACTGGATTTGCAGGATTATGAGAATACAGGTTGGTGGTATTTCTTCAGTTCTTTGAGGTGCCTGCTGTAGGTTGTCCAAGTTTCTGGAATGTATAAAGATGTGAACATCACTGCTAGCTGACAAACAATGACTTTAATCCTTGGGTTTGAGACCTGGTTCTCAATTACTCTTTTCTTCAGTCTGAAGGCTGATGTAGCATTATGGATTTCATCATTCATGTCCTCATGCTGACAAGGAGTTCCCAAAATATGGAATTAACTGACAATTCTTAAGATGCAATTATTGTTCTTAATTAATGTATGCTCACTCAGAAACTAAGCTCCAAGATAGTGTCAATGTTTTCTCTGAAGCCAAGCAGAACCCAACACCCTCTTTGAACCTTCCAACATCCTCGAACACCAGACTACTTTTCCAACCCAGCCCTGACTATGATCCCACTGAAGCCAAACTACTCCTGACTGGACCATCCACTCGAATAAACCCCAACTCCCCCTGCATCACTTATCATCCAACCAACACCCAACAAACCTGACCTGACCCCCCTCCCCGAGCCCCTGACTACATTCCTATCCTTAGCACCCCCCAGATACCGACTACTTTTTCCCCATAAGCCACCCAACTGCTTCAGTGATCACTCCCAATCTGATCTGCTTACTCTCTGATCCTGTAACTAACCCCCAATCTGACCCAATTACCCTCACCGACCTGAGGAACCCCATGATTGTCCAAATTCCACCACTCCCAGCTTGATCCTATTAACCCTAGACTTGGCTGTCCTACTGACTAGACAACTACCCCCACCCAAATACCCTGCTAACTCCTGGAATAATCACCCCCTCCAAACTGACCTGACCAACTCCACACTGTGGAACTACCATCCATCACTCTCATCCCCACCTCTCTAAACCAAACCTACAGACCCAACCTCACCAATCAAATACCTCCACCTACTTACCTGCCAATGAAGCCCCTCACCATCCATCTTCCACCATCCTCCCTTACCCATCCGCCTCTCACATAACCAACAATCCAGTGGAAGACAAAAAAAAGCTACAAAGTATGTTTGAAGTTCCCCTTGAAGCATGGCAGCATGGATCTTAATGACTGGGAGGACCTTATAACCAATCTTTCAACAACTTGCCTGTCAAATTAACTTACTTTGCATGCAAATGCCTTGATGATGAAGCAGGGCACATGCAACATGGGTGCTGGGGAAAATATAAGCACTAGTGTGGGGGTAAAGAAAAAAATGATGAGGCAAAGCAGTGAGAGAAAATAAAAGGCAGCAAACCCTGCACCCTGGATCCCACTAACATTTGCGATGCCATACCCCATGTGCGATGCCCTACCCCATGTGCGATGCCATACCCCATGTGCCCCAAAGATCATTGGAATGAGAATGAGCCTCTCCATGAAGACCTACGACCTTCGCCCTGAGGAGATGACACCCCTGAATTGAGGGGCCAGTTGATCTCAAAGACTATGCAGCTTACCTTTTATTAGGCGAAAGTGAGGACTGCAGAGTTTCCATCAGAGTGGTGCTGGAAAAGCACAGCAGGTCAGGCAGCATCCCAGGAGCAGGAAAATCGACGTTTGGGGCAAAAGCCCTTCATCAGGAATGCCCTTCAGAGGTGATTACCTCTTATTGACCTACAACGGTTCCGATTCCCTGCGGCTCTCAAATTCCTCGGTCCTTCTCCTGGGTTTTAAACGCACCTCCATGACCTCACCCCTGCCGAAGTACTTTTGTACCAAACCACCCCCCACACACCATCTGCCTCTTCCTGGGAAAGATCTTGTTGTTCCAACTCTGTGCTCCCTGTGGATTTCTGCCTCCCCTGACCCCCGCATTGCAGATGGGCCCTAAACCCTACCTGGCTCCTGGTCTCCATCTGTGACTGAGTTGGGCTTCTCGTTGTCTCTGGCTGGACGTTGGTCTGCACCTCCATAAAAGGAAGTCTGTTTGGGCAGCGTGTTTGTTTCTACCTAAAAGGCGAATCTTGAGAACTATTGTCGAAAATTACATCTCACTTTCAATTTCCAATTTTTAGTGAAACCCCTGGCTCAAACACTAAAATAAAACAAAGAACTGTGGCCGCCAGAGATGAGACAAAAAAAAACAGAAATTGCTGGAGAAACTCAGCAGGTCTGTGCAGTGTTAACGTTTCTAGTCCTGTGACCCTTATTCAGAATTGATTAATTAAGCACTCATGATTCAAACGCTCTTTATTTGATTGGTACATCAATCACAGACCCCAGATATGGTTTTATTATACATAAACTATGTTTATTGAAATGATGGACTACAATTGACACAGTATTTGCATTCTGCTGTACGCCATCTTCACCTGAATTCTGTTAACAACGGTTTGGTCAGCCACAGGGAGATGTAAAGACTGCCAAGTGTTCCTGCCCAGTGTGGAGCTGAGCTGGAAGTTAGGACAGGGAGAGAGTTAAGGAGGAGTTAACTGCAGGGCTCTGTCTGACGCAGTGAGCAGAGAGCTGCTGTGTGAAGTTCCATCTCCAGCCATGTGCATGCTGCCGCCTGCCCGGGACAACATGTATCCCAACAGCTCGGAGAACCTGACAGCATCCGACTCCCCGTCCAGCCTGAGGGCGAAGGACGAGTTGATGCTCACCTCGGCTTTCGGCACCGTGCTCTCCTTCATGTGTGTGGCCGGCCTGGCAGGCAATGTGTACACGCTGGTGCTGATGTGCCAGTCCATGCGCTCCGCCGCCTCCATGTACATCTACATCGTTAGCCTGGCGCTGGCGGACCTGCTCTACCTCTCCACCATCCCCTTCATCGTCTGCACCTCACTCGCCAAGAGCTGGTACTTCGGGGACCTGGGCTGCCGGCTCCTGCTCAGTCTCGACCTGCTGACCATGCACGCCAGCATCTTCACCCTGACCGTGATGTGCACCGAGCGCTACCTGGCCGTGGTCAAGCCGCTGGCCATGGTCAAGCGCTCTCAGGGTTACAGGAAGGCGATGGCCGGGGCGGTGTGGTTGCTCAGCCTGTTCCTCACGCTGCCCGTGACCAGCATGGTCAATCTGCAGGAGAGCAGGAGGGAGAATGGCACTGTGCGCAGAATGTGCGCCCCAACCTGGACTGGGCAGACCTACACCATTTACCTGACAGTGCTGTTCAACACCAGCATTGTGGCGCCCGGGGTGATCATCGGCTTCCTGTACACCCAGTTAGCACGGACCTACCTGCAGTCCCAAAGAAACACTCTCTCCAAGAGAGGCAACAGCAGGTCATCCAAGCAGCGAGTGGTCCTCATGATATTCGGCATCGTGGTGGTTTTCTGGGCGTGTTTCCTGCCTTTCTGGGTCTGGCAGCTCATCCGCCTCTATTGCAAATCCTTAAAGCTGACCCGGCGGACAGTAACTTGTATCAACTACCTGATGACCTGCCTGACCTACAGCAACAGCTGCATTAACCCTTTCCTGTACACGCTGCTCACTAAGAACTACAAGGAGTACATGAAAAACAAGCAGAGGCATTTTCAAAGGTCGGCATCCGCATCCTTTAAAAGGCACGCCAGCCTGCGACCGTCCCTAAAGTCCATCTCCTCCTGTAACCAGACCAGCAACTCCTCCGAATCAATAGCCATGGGTCATTTGAAAGGGTCGAAATGACTCTGTTTATAAGGACAAAGAAACGTGCTCGAACGCTCAGGTAAGTAAGCAACTTTAATTCAACTTCAGGCTCGGTTGTCGCCCCTTATATACAGGTGTACAGGAGAGAAGCAGAATTCCGGCACTAAATACAATACCAAAGAAAAGCAACACGGAACTTGAAGGGTTATTTTTCTAAGTATGTCTATATCTCGTTACAAATCACCACATGGAAGACTCATAATAAGGTCTGAGTCCGTTTTCTTTAAAGTGCAATTTCTGAAGATTGAAACATGATCAAATCGAAGAGATAGCTTTTGCTGTAACTCATCCAAAATCCCACATCAATGAACTTGCACTTTCAAGGGAATTTCTCTGTAACATATTCGTTAACACTTGCCTATCTTTATTGGATGAAAGCAATGCTAAATAAAGCCATTCAGTCCCCAAACTTGGTATTTTGCCATTTAAAGCGAACAGCCTTTCAATTAAAACCGGGAAAAGAAAATTCCACCCTAAATATATCTTCCTTTGAAATGGACTTTTCATGCACTCAATAGCTGGGCTGTCTTATGCTCCATCATTTACTAATCAACTCATTTAAAATACTTTGTACTTGGAAAAAAACAAAATATCAAGTGTCAGTCAGTTGTTTAAGATTTATATCTGTCAGAAAATTCGGCCAAAAACAAAATGAAATTGACAACTTAATTTCAAATTGTGTTTTCATTGCTGTTAATCTGCAATAATGTAAAGCTGCCAACTTAAACTATTTGCACAGATCACACATGTTCAGATTGCAGTAAAATTTTGATTAACGTCACCCGAATGTAAGATTGCTCTGCACACATTTGAGCTCCTTCATTATTTTTCTGCCTCAAATGATTACAGTTCACTTTAGCTAAGGGCAAGTTATCTGTCCTGTCCCAGTAATTTGAACAACGTGTTCTCAGAACTTTTATTTCCATCACAGTTGGGAAATTTTGCTTCATAACAATTTTTCCTTCATAGTACAGTTTTAGAAACATTTCCACAAATAATCTGATTATATGAATAGGGAAGTCCACACTTCAAGTAATTTTCTTTTCCATGCTTTATCTTGGGCACAAAATTTCTAAAATCTTCATAAATAATATTGTGTATTGGTTTTCCCAATATCCTCTTACGATACCCACTACTGGGTTATAACTTTCAGCAAGTAACACAATAGAAAGATCATGGCTATTGATGGAAAACTCCCATGTTAAAATTCAGAAGAGGATTCTGCACAACTCAACTAAATTATAATGGATATGATATACTCAATGTAAAATAATGAAATGTATGTATTGTGACTGGAGAGGATTACTGCTTAAGTACCACATGATATTTTCGTTTGAAGGATAATTTGAAATGCAAGACTATGGTTTCAATGGAAAACTAGCATAATTTTTTTACTGAGATAGTTTTTTGAAACATTCTATCACGAAGATGGTTTTATTCTACCTTATAGCGTACATTTTTAAAATAAGCAATATGCAAACTGATCATAAAAATAACATGAGGGAAATGTGTCAACCTATTACCTAAAGTACAGATTGCTCACAAATTATCACTGTTGTCAAAAATCTATTTCTAACATCTTAAAAAAAGCAACGTTTGCATATTATATTCAGGTTCCAGCTGAGGAAGAAAATACATTATCCCCCAGGAAGACTGGTCAAGGTATCACCCAGCCAAACTATCAAGTTTTATTACTGATTGAGGCCAGAAAATATAAGCAAATTGCTTTAAAAGGAAAAGGGTGAGTACTCAAAGATCATAGACCCTGGGTGACAAGAGAGCTAAACGTTTTCAGTAAAACAGGAAAAAGAAGTCAGTTGTAAAGCAGAAAGTAATTATTATGGAAAGTATAGGGAGGGAATTGAAAAGCAAATAAAGCAGAGATTACAAAAAGAAAAAAACAAGAATAAACATTAAATTGAACCCTAAAACATTTTGTATTACATGAATGTAAGTACTGATTAGGGGAAATATTAGTTCTATTAAGGAACTAAAAAGAGGAAGAGGCATGAAGCATGGTTAAAATATTAAATGAGCCTTCATAAAGGAAGGTGAAGATGCAGAGGTTATACTTACCATATTATTTTGTGAGGGATTAAGGAAGGATATTGATAGCTAGTAAAACAGAATTAGCATGACTCTATGTTGCTAAGTTAGTAGGTCTGGCCACAATGGCTCCTTCCTAAGTTAATGAAAGAAGCTGAAGTGTGGAAAAAAGCGAGATATTGGTCACAGTCTTTCTGGCTTGTTTGGAAATAGGAACAAAGCTAGAAGACTGTAGGATGCCAATGTTATATCCCTATTCAGGAAAAAGGGAAGGGACAAACCAGGAATCTTTGAGGCAGTCAGCCTAAAAGCAGTCACAAGGAAAATTATTTGAAACCATTTTCAGGGTCAAAGCAAATTATCATTTGAAAAACACATTGGTTAATCATGGAAAAGCAGCATGTATTTATTAAAATCAATTCATTTTGACTAACATGATTCAATTTCTTTAATGGGGTTAAAAAAGGTTGATTAAGATAGCATAGGAGATATTGTTTGTGTGGACTCTGACAAGGCATTTCACAAAAAGCCATACAGGGGGCTTGTTAAGAAAATAGAAACATGGAATTAAGAGCAAAAATAGCAGCATAGATGACTGGTTTGCAATGAATTAATGATTTTCAAAGATTGCGTTTACACAAACAATGTCGATAGTTGTTCTGTAAAGAATTACAATATTCAAAGATGACATAAAACTTGTCAGATCAAATCTTATTTGGAAGTAGGAGAACCTGCCAGGAGATCTCACATGTTGTAATTGTGACCATCTTCAAGGAAGGTGACAGGTCCACCTGCAATAACGAGAAAGGAATTTCCCTGTTGTCAGCCAAAGGGAAGGTTATCACAAGAATCCTTCTCAATCATCTTCTCTGTGGCTGCAAAGCTCCTTCCAGAGTCTCCAAGTGGACTCCATCCTCTAAGGGTCACAATAGACATGATCTTCACCACGTGATGGTTACTAAAGAAATGGGAGGGAACTATACCAACTATTGTACATTACCTTTTTTTTGACTTAGCAAAGACCTTTCACACAGTCAACCAAGAGGGATTATGGAGCATCCTCCTTCATTTTGGCTGCCCGCAAACATTTGGCATGTTCCACTGCCTGCACCATTATGGCATGCAAGCCATGATCCTAAGCAACATATCCATCATGGATAATTCATGTTGGGACAGGGGTCAAGCAAGGCTGTGTCAATGCACCAATGGTCATCTCAATCTTCCATGCAACAGTGCTCTACCTCAACCTTAGCATGCTTCTCTGTAGGAATGGAGCTAATCTGCAGAATAAATGGGAAGCTGTTTAACCTCCACTACCTGCAGGCTTGTTTCAAGGCCATTGCATCCTGTGTTATTGAACTACAGTGCGGAGGCAATGCTTGCTTCTGTGCACATTGGGGATACTGAGCTCTAAGCCTCTGTCAATATATTCAGTGAAGAGTAAGAGATCGTGGGCTTACACGAAACAGTCATAGGACAAAAGTATTCTACCGAAATGCCTCTTAAACCCCAGTTATCAAATTCACAAATCAGGCCTTGAACAATGTGGAACACTCACCATACCATGGAGCCTACTGTTGACAACGGCAGACATTGACCCATGAGATTGAACATTACCTTAAATGTGCCAGCAAAAACTTCAGCTGGAGAAGAGAGAGTGTTTGAAGACCAATACCTGATACATGATGCCAGAAACCCAGTACCAAGCTCATGGCCTACACAGCAATAGTGAGAGCCCCCCTGTCCTGTATGGCTCAGGAGTGTAGAATATGTACAGCAGATATCTCAGGATCTTACAGAGGCACCTTGAAAAGGCAGCTTCCTCTGGAACATCCTGCAAAAGCATTGGCAGAATCGGTGTGCAAACATCAATGTTCTTGCTCATACTGATGTCCCAGCGTCAAAACACTAACCACGCTCAGTCAGCTCCATTGGTTAGGCATCATTATCCATGTGCCTGGCTCAAGATTCCCAAAACAAGTTTTATATGCAGAGCTTCGGCATGACAAACAAGACAAAGAAAGCCAGAAGAAATGCTTCACGGACACTGTCCAAGATTCCTTGATAAAGTTCCACATCCCCATTGACACCTAGGAAAGCTTACACCAAATTCAATTCAAGTGGAGGGAAAAAGTCTGAACTGAGTCTCGCATTTGACAACAAGCTGAAGTCTGGGGTTGACAGAGAAAGGACTGCATGGCAGCTAGGCATATAATGCTTTCTTTCCCTGTCCATGCATTGGACTCTTCAGTCACCTGAGGACTCACTTTTAGCGTGGAAGCAAGGAACCATAAGCGCCTGCCAAGAAGGGAAGTGATGGTGATAATTATAGACTTCGGATGATTGGCAGAAATGGAGAGAAACATGGAAGCTGGAGATCAATGCAGAGAAATGAAAAGCAATTTACTTTGTAAGAACTAACAGAAAAAGCAAGCATGGTACAAATTGTATGATTTTATAAAGTACAGAAGAAGAGAAATCTTAATGCCTGTCTGCACAAATCATTAAAATGGTCGGGGCAGATGAATGCAAGTGGTTAAAATACATGGGTTTATAAATAGAGATATAGATTAAGAATGAAAATAGAGAAATCTAGAACAGTAATGGTGATCATGAAACTCTCATTGACTGTTATAAAATTCCATTGCTTTACTAATCATTTTGAAGGGAAGGGTATCTATCATCTTTACCAACATGTGACTAATGATCCACAGAAATGTGCTTGACTCTTAACTGCTGTCGAGGGCACTGCCAACAAATTCTGGCCTTTCCAGTGATTCCCAGATCTTATCAAACAATTAAGAAAACACATTATTAATCATGATTAGGCGTGGCTAGCCTCTGCTACAGCATTGGTGACAATTCTGGCACCGTGGACTGGAAAGTTGCAATGAGAAAGGTCATTGGAGGTTTAAAAAGACTTGCATTTATAAAGGACTTCCCATGACCGCAGGTCATTCCAAAATGCTTCACAGCACTTGAAATGTAGTTCTTGGTGTATTGTAAGAAACACAGCTGGTTGTTTACTCAAAACAAGTCCCCACAAACCACAGTGTAAAAATGATCAGCCGTTATTACTTGGTGGAGCTGATTGACAGAGAAATAGGAATTAACAAAAAATGTTTATGACATAGAAAAAATCAACCTGGCCTATCGTGTCTAATGGCCTAAAAATGAACCACTCAATCTAATCCAACTTTCTAGTATTTAGTCCGTAGCTCTGCGGGTTATGACGCTTGATAAAGTGGAATAAGTGTGCTTCTGACACATTTCAGGTATAGAATATGTTTGAAAATCTGATTTGACTACTGAGAGGTGGTGAACAAAATATAAATAATAGAAGCAACAAGGGAGTATAGAAAGTGGCTGGCAGCTAACATAAAGATATCCTAAAATCTTCGACAAGCACACAAATAGCAAAATGAGGAGTGAGGCTGATTTAGGAAAGGGGATTTACACAAAGAGGCAATGGGCATAGCTGAGGTAGTTGCAAATTACCAAAGAAGGTGTGATGCAGGCCATGGACAAAACAGAGTTGATTCAATTGCTACAAGTGTTTACAGTTGACAAGGTATTGGATTGAAATCTATTGGAAAGGTTGCCTGTGCTTAAAGTTGAAAAGGCATCAGGACTGGAGGAGATGCAATCAATAATAGAGGGAAGTGAGAGTGGAAATTACAGAAGCATGAATAATAATTTCCTTACATACAGAGGTGGTGATAGTCAACTTGAGAATTGAAAACTTTATGCCCTTGTTCAAAAAAGGTGCAAGGACATTTCAAGCAATGTGCAGGCAGGTCAGTTTAATTTGATGGGGTGTAAATTTCTACTGGGAATAATAGGACAATATTTCAAATTAAGGAAAACCAAATTGGAGTTCATAAAACAAACCTGTACTTAACTAAATTGATGGCATATTTTAAAAAATTAAGAGAAAGTTGATCAGGGTTATAACGTTGATATGCTGTATATAGACTTTTAAAAGACACTTCACACAACAGACTAATGAGGAATGTCAAAGCTCCTGGGATAAAAGGGACAGAAGCAACATGGATGGCTAGGTGTTAGGAAAGAATGAGTTACAGTCAAAAAATGTTTTTTTAACTAGAGTTTACAATGAAATTCCCATGGGTCATTGTTAGGATCTTTGTTTCTCCTTATTCACATTAAGCTTGTGGTACAGGCCACAATTTCAATATTTGTGGGTGATGCAAAACTTAGCAACATTATAAACTTGAGGCAGACAGTGTTACTTTCGCAGGATATTGACCGCTTGGTGAATGCAAAGAAATGTGAAGTGATTCATTTTGGTGGAAAGAACATGAAAAGACAGTTCAGACTAAAGATTACAACTGTAAAAGGAGTGCAGAAGCAGAGAGTGTTGTGTAAATGTGCATGAGATGGCAAGATCGATTCGGGTTAAGGCAATACAGGTTAATAAAGCAAACTATGTTCCACACTAATAGGCACAGAGTGCATGATACCAGTTCTAAATCCTACATGTTCTCTGAGCTCCAGATTTTGTACATGGTGGTGATGTGGATTCTCCCCTTGATTAGCCTGATCTGCAACAATTGTCGTTGTAAAGTAATGTATTACTCAGAGGATTGTGAACTTTTCACATGGTGACAGCTGGATCGGAAAGGAGTTTCCCATAACACGGAATGTGTTCTGTAAATATTCCAGTCACTTTCACTGGTTACATTTACAAGCTGGGCCCAGAAAACTAGTTTTGAATTCATGTTCATGACTGTAGCGTACTGTGGCATGCCTCTGGTGATCATTGCCTTTGCAAGCTGTCCAGAGTAAACTCGAGATGGGATTTTTTGTTTAGCAAAAATGCTTTTATTATTCAGTAATCTCATTTTTATAGAACACAAACAATGATTGAAGGATTTGATAACACAATAACTTCAGAATAACATTTCCTCATTTATTGCCCCTAATACTATAGCAGGATGTTCTGGATTGCAGATTTGGGTTGTTGTCATTGCAACACAGCAAAGCTGAAGAAAAATGGAAGTGTGTGTCAGGAATCACCACTACAATCCTTTCTCTCCCTCCCCTAATTGCCTCCTGAAGACCTCAGGGTTGTGAAATGATCTGAAATGCTGTAAACAATACTGTAACCACCCTCGTATTGCTAACCCTGGCAGGTCAGTATCTGTAGAGAGGACAATACTTGATGTTGAGATAGGCTGGGATTTTTGTTTTACAGCAAACAAGGGCAGGACTTATACAATTATAGGTGGTGCCTTGGGTAGTATTGTGGAACAGAGTGCCTGGGGCTTTGAAGTTTGTATCTTACATAGACAGGGTGGTTAAGAAGGCATTTAGCATGCTTGCCTTGATTGGTCAGACCTTTCAATATAGAAGTTGGGAAATCATGTTGAGATTGTACCAGACATTGGTGAGGCCTCTTCCTGGAGTACTGTGTCCAGTTCTAGTTGCCATTTTATAGGAAGGATATTAATAATTGGAGAGTATTCAGGAAATATTCATCAGAACATTTCTGGGAATGGCAGGCTTGAGTTATGGGGAAGAGACTGGATAGGCTGGGATCATTTTCATTGGAGCGTACGAATTTGAAGGGTGACCTAATAGAGGATTTTAAAATCTTGAGTCTATATGGTGAATGGAAGGTGTTTTTTTTCCTAGGGTGGGGTATTTCAGGACAAAGGGGAGTATTTTTAAGGTGAGAGGAGAAAAATTTAAAAAAGACATGAGGGGCAACAATTTTTTACACAGAGATTGGTTAGCATGTGGAATGAACTGCCAGAAGAAGTGGTGATGCAGATACAGTTACAACATTTAAGACATACGGATAAGTACATGAATAATAATGTTTGGAGTGATATGGGCGAAGCACAGGCAAGTGAGACTAGTTTACTTTGGGATTATGGTTGGCATGGACTGGTTGATGCGAAGGTTCTGTTTCTGTTCTGTATGAATCAATGACAGATGAATATTAGCCAGGATAACTACTTGGTCTCCTTCAAGATAGCTTGCAGTATCTTTTCCACAATGGAGGTCTCTGTTTAGCGTAACTGGTGAAATATGGCAGCCTCACAGTGCACCACAGTGTCAGCAGTGTGCTGGAGGGTAAGCTGAAGTTTATTTGTTTAAATTCTGGAGTTCTTGAACTCAACCTTGTAACTCTAGTACAGTGCTTTCGAGAGAATCACAGCTGACACAGGAAAGATGAAAGGACTTCATAAATCAAGAAAAGATTCATGAGAGTTGTAAATAAATTATATGAAAAACAACCCCTTTTGTTGACTATCAAGTAACAAGAGATCATAGATTTGTTTTTAAAACTTGCATTTATAAAGCATCGTTAATGCAACAAAATAATAGTTGGCAATAATTGCCAAAAGATATTGAGGGCAGAGGAGAAAAGGTTAAAGCTGTGAGGATCTGGAATGCTGTACTAGAAGCCAATTCTACAAAATAATTGTAAAAGGGAGGTAAACAGCTCCTTTAGACAAAAATCTTGCAGACACAAAGTGAAATGCAAAGTCTAAGAATAACTGCTCCTCCAAAGGGTCAGGACAACTTCACCTCCCAAATAGCCAACTGGGCTCTTAAATTTCTATGATCGTACGGTTTCTAATATGAAGGCCATCCACTTTTTTGAATTGAAAATGTTGAACAGAGAAAACTCCTGCAAAATGCACTTTACAGGAACGGCAGAAGCCAATGGGAGAATAGGCAATGTCCTGGTGTTTATTTGGTTTTATACGTATATATGTATTCAAACAATTAAGCTTGACCTCTGCTCTATACTCTGGTAAACCAAAAAAAACTTAAAAGCTCAAATATAGCTTGAAAAATAAACACTTGCTTATGTACTTTGTTTATTCATGAAACTGGTTTGAATATCAGATAAAATTTCTTTGTATAGAAATTAATACTACATTGAATATAACCCAATACGAAGCAATGAAAATGTGTTCAATTAGCTTCTCCTACAATCCATCACAGTGTTTCAATTTTTAAAAATACATAATTCAGGTCCACAGTATTAGATTATATATGCAAAAGCTGAAATTCTGAGTGCACGTGCATGATAACATTTACATTTTTACAGTGTTTTGCCTGCAAGGGTGATAGTCAGCATGTTGCACACATGTATGTGATTCAGAATTTGACGAAGCCCAAGTCTGTTTGATGTTGGTATTTGGGATCTCTAATTGACACTGAAAAAGAAAGTTGTTCTGGTGTTCAGGGATTGATTTCAGTGCAGAGTCAGGCAGACGGTGGAGACTTGCATTTATTTAGAAAATAGCTAGAGAAACTCACCTGCTCTGGCAGCTTTTGTTGAGAAAGAGTTAACATTGAGTCTGATATGACACTTCTTCAGAACTGAAAGGAGCTGGAAAGTTGTGTTTTTTATGATGCTGATAGTGGAGTATAAGGCGCCAGTTGCACAGATGATTTGGGTGCCTAGAGCAAAAGACAAGGGAGTGCTAATAATAGTAAAGAAGTGATGGAGATATTAAATAGGTGTAAATAATAGGCGTGAAAGGAGAAAATGGTTCTGCTTTGCTGAGAGCAAAGTCAACAAGATAAAAATAAGATTGTTCTGAGGAAGGTTCACTGGACTTGAAACATTAACTGTGCTATCTCTCTCCATGAATACTGCCAGATTTGAGTTCCTCAGCGATTTCAGGTTTTGTTTCTGATTTCTAGCATCTACGGTTATTTTAAAATACAAATGAGACACAGTTGTGGGAGGAAAGGGAAGTGTAACAAAAATTGGAGGACAGAAGTCATTCAAAAGTTGTGGAAACTCAATACTCAGTCCTAGGAGCTGTAAGGTGTCTCAGTGAGAAAATATTAGTTATCTTGCATTGAGCTTCATTGGAACACTGTAGCAGGCCAATAATGGAAATGCCAGTATGGGAGCAAGATGGTTGATGATTCCAGACATGGATAGGAAATTGTTTCCTGCCATTTAACCGGAGAGTTGGAATAATAAGTATTTACTCAAATTGGCAGGATTTGTTCAGTGATGTGCTACAGGCATCTGTGTTGTTGCCTCAATTATTCACAGCATTCATCAATACCTTGGAAAATGGCAGAAAAAGCCAAAAGTCTCCAAATTTGATGATGACACATAAATTAGGCAGCATTGTAGACAGTGTTGACAACAGCGTAAACATTTCACCAGGATATTGATAGATTTGGTGGATGGGCAAAGCTGTAGGAGATGAACTTTAATAATTAGCAACTTTGAGGATATCCATTTTGGACCAGAAAAGGACAAATCAAGATTTTGTTTTAGAAAGCCCAGTGGAAATACAGTGGAAAGCCATCAAACTTTAAGTGTTCAAGTACATAGCTCTTTTAAATGCCACATACATGTGCAGAAAATGGTTAAGGTGGTTAATGGAATGCTGAAGTTCATATTGAGAGGGCTGGAGTATAGGATGCAGACATTATGCTGCAGTTACATAAAATCCTCGTTAGATGCCACTTAAGAGTACTTTGTGCAGTTCTGGGTACCACACTCAGGAAGGATGTTTTAGCTATGGAATGAGTTCAACAAAGGTTTACAAGGATAATACCTGGACTTTAGGAGTTAAGTTATAAGAAGAGATTTTACAAATGAGGCCTTTATTGTGCAGAATTTAGAAGTTTAAGATGTAATTTAATTGAGGTCTTCAGGATATGAAGAGGGAAAGACAAGGTAGATAACAGTAAGTTACTTCAACTGGTTGAAGATTCTCAAACCAGGGGACATAGTCTCAGAATTAGGACCAGGCCATTCAGGAGAAATGTTGGAAAGCACTTCTACATGCAAAGAGTAGTGGAGGTTTGGAATTTTCCTTCTAAAATGGTTGTCAATGTGAATTCAATTATTAAATTTAAATTGGAGATTGACAATTTTTTATTAAGCAAGGAGATCAAAGGATATGGGCCCAAGGCAGATATATGTAGTTAGGCCACACATCAAAGAGCCTTAGCGAAACAAGTCAATGCAAATCAGGGTAAAACACTCCATTAACAGGCAATGGCCACCTGCAAGAGAAGACAATCTAACAATCACCACATATATTCAATAGCATTACCATCATTGAACCTCCCTCTCTCAACTTTCTGGGGGTTATGTTTGACCAGATATAGGAACTGGACTTGCCATACAAATACAGACTATAGAAGGAGGTCAGAGGTCAGGAAACCTGCGGCAAGTAACTCACCTCCCGATTCCACAATGCTTGCCTACAATCCACAAGGCACAAGTCAGGAGTGGGATGGAATACTCTCCACTTACCTGGATGAGTGCAGCTCCAAAGATAGTCAAGAAGTTTGATACCATCCAGGACATAGCAAACCTCTTGATTAGCTCTGTATCCAAAAACAATTACAGCCACTATCAACGTTCAGTAGCAGTATCATGTACGGTTTACAACATGTAATATAGAAATTCACCAAGGCTCCTTGGACAGCATCTTACACACTCATGACTAACACCATCTAGAAAGATCCATGGGAACAACACCACCTGCAAACTCTCTTCCAAGTTGTGTACCATTCAGACTAGGAAATATATCTTCATTCATTCAGTGTTGCTGGGGCAAAATCCTGGAACTCCCTTGCCAATGGCATTGGGAGTCTGTTAACAGCAGGTGGACTACAGCAGTTCAATGCCACCTTCTCAAGGGCACCTAGCAATGAACAATAAATGCTGGCCAGCCAGCAATCCCACATGTCAAAAATGATTCAAAAAAGTCTCATTTGCAAATGTAACCCCAGCAATTGTTACACATCTAATTGCAGACTGCACCTGGAATACTGTGCACAGTTTTGGTCTCCAAATTTGAGGAAAGACATTCTGGCTATTGAGGGAGTGCAGCATAGGTTCACGAGGTCAATTCCTGGAATGGTGGGACTATCTTACGCTGAAAGATTGGAGCGACTGGGCTTGTATACGCTTGAGTTTAGAAGGCTGAGAGGGGATCTGATTAAGACATATAAGATTATTAAAGGATTGGACACTCTGGAGGCAGGAAGAATGTTTCCATTGATGGGTGAGTCCCGAACCAGAGGACACAGTTTAAAAATAAGGGGTAGGTCACTTAGAACAGAGTTGAGGAGAAACTTCTTCACCCAGAGAGTGGTGAGTGTATGGAATGCTCTGCCCCAGAAGGCTATGGAGGCCAAGTCTCTGGATACTTTCAAGAAAGAGTTGGATAGAGCTCTTAAGGATAGTGGAATCAAGGGTTATGGAGATAAGGCAGGAACAGGATACTGATTGACGATAATCAGCCATGATCATAATGAATGATGGTGCTGGCTCAAAAGGCAGAATGGCCTACTCCTGCACCTATTGTCTATTGCCCTTCCAGGGTGGTGGCTCACTGCCTTTGTGATCCCCTGTGCTCTGTGGCATAAGCTTATGAAGGGATTTGCGTAATTTGATCCAGCAACAGGGAAGGAATGGTGAAATCCACCCTGGTCAGCATGGCATTGCATCTCAGAGGGCAACTTATAAATGTTTCCCTTGCAGCTGATGCTCTTATTCTTCCAGGTTTATAAAGTGCTCTCAAAAGATAATTGGCACATTGCAGTGTTGCACCTTATAAAGGATACGCACCAGGTGTGTTGGAAGTAAGTATTTAAGGTGATGGATGGGGGTGTCAGTCAAGTGGACTGCTTTGTCCTGGATGGTGCCAAATTTCTTGAGTATTATTGCACCTGCTCTCATCCAAGCAAGTGGAGACTATTCCACCACAGTCCTGTCTTGTGACTTGAAAATGTTGGACAGGTTTTGGGTAGACAGAAGATGGGTTACACCCTCTGGAATTCCCAGCTTCTGATCTGCTTTATGGCCATGGTATTAAAATGATTGGATCGATGTTTGCTGATTTTAAAGATTCAGTGATGATGTACCATTGAATGTCAAAAGAACTCCTTATATTCTCTCAAGGTGGAGATGGTGTTTGCCCAGTATTTATGTGGCCTAATAACTGCATGAAACAATCAGCTCAAACCTGAAAGTTGACAAGATCTCATTATACGTGGATATGAACTGCTTAGGTGTCTATGCAGGGACAAAAGGACAAAAGTGAGCATCCTACATGTGACATTATGATGGAGAGGTAGGTCATTGATGAAGCAGCTGAGGGTGGTTGAGCCTAGGACACTATCCTGAGGAACTCCTGCTTAGGTGTCTTGGAGCCACCAACTACAATCATTTTCCACGTGCCAGGCATGACCTCCAGCTGGTGGAAAGATTTCCCAAATGCCCATTGACTTTGATTTTGCTCATTTCCTCCTCACTGCATTCAGTCAAATGCTGTTTTTATGTCCAGGGTAGTTATTCTCAAATTGAATAGCGTATGTTCAAGTGTAGATTTGTACAGCCACTTTGAAACAAAATTAAGGACAAAATACTAAATATTATTTTGTTAAAGCGGAGTTTCTCCTCCAACTAGTAGATTTCCCATGATCTTTAATAGTAGATTAGGTTCTCTGTATGATACAGAAATAGTTTGTCAGCTATTGAATGTGAAGTAATGTAAGCAGTCACCTTAGGGGTACAAGACGCATTTGTTCTGCCTCATCAGGCCATTAAAAGGTCAACTATTTATAGATCCCCCAATCAAATGAGCTAGGGTTCTTATCCAATTTATGACTTGATCCAATTCAGAGATTTTTATTGGTGAGGACAATTAGTTACCTAATGTTTCTTTTTCAAAAATAGTGCAGAAATCTTGTATAAGGGATTTAAAGTTGCAATGACTCATTATAAAATATTCTTAACATACCAAAGTTAAAAGTCCAAACTCAATCCTATTTTTATATTTTTTCCTTCTACAGTATTTGCAATTTCCTCCTTACATTGGGGTTCTTGAAAATATATGCCCTGCCAACTGTATGATTCCTCCAATAAAGTTTTGCTACAGAAGTACCTAGGAGAAAGTGAGGACTGCAGATGCTGGAGTACCACAGTTGAAAAATGTGGTACTGGAAAAACACAGCAGGCCAGGCAATGCTGCACCACATTTTTCAACTACATAAGTACCTATCAAGTTCTGCTATGATTATGTATTTTAAAAAAATTTATGCAGAGAAAGAATCACTGATTAAATGATGATTAGATCATTAGAAATAGAATTATGTCTTTGAATATTTTCAGAATATCAGAACATTTTGGGAGCAAGGCAAAGTATGGTTTGAGGTGAAGACAAGATATTAAGCTGGTCCCTGCAGAGCTACAAAATAAATGCTCTCTCTTCAAAGCTCTGCACAACAAATAAGTTGAGAAAGAACAATTTCTGGAAGTTCTTGCATAGAAGAAATAGATCAGAGCATAATAAGCCAGTTTTGGAATTCTTTCTTCGTCCAAGAAATCCCATCTTCGCCTGAAGATATTAACCTCTTACTCAGGTATTGCCTTATGCGACTGGAACTAACAGACATGAAAGGTCAATGTAATCCTACTTTCCTTCTTGATGTAGCAAAAACCACAGAAAATAAATTGGAAAATAGATAAGATAAGCCCATTTTCTCGACTGCTGAAGAAAAATGTTTTAGCATTTATTCAATGTACAAATTGAATTCCTCTTTTCTTCCATGATGTGCTGTACCTGTCTTTGCAATTTGCCTCAGCTTATTACTCCACAAATGGATGCTTTAGTAACTGTAAACCTTACAAAATGATATCAGGAATGAAGCAGGAAATACAGAATTTGTTTTATGGGAATTTCAAACATTTTTGTACATCTTTTTGAAACATTTCAAACATCAACTCTTTGCATTATATACTGATGACATTTTCAAATGGTGACAATCTGGATCCACATCACTGTTCAGTTTTATTGTTAGCACACAATTTGGCCTCAGTTTTGGGAGCGAATGTAAATCATTAAAAATCAACTTAAGCTAACATGTACAGATATAATGCTAACAACTAAAAGCTAACCATTTTATCACAGTAAGTATAATAATAGCCACCACCTTAAGTCTTTCCTAATTACCATTTTCAATGTTGGTTAGTGATCACTGAAATATCTTCAAACTTGCATCTAGTAATTGCATTTCAACTGTCTTTGAAATCAGGAGAAGGGTTACACACACTGAAAATGATTTTTAAAAATAGTGTTTAAATCAGGGAATATATCTTGGGTAACATCGAGCTTAAGTTTCAAAAACATAACATTACAGGCATGATTCACCTAAGCAGTTCCATAGTTTTGAGATCGTGGATAGATTTTTGATCTATAATTGTCTAATAATAAAATTGTGAAGTAATAAGACTAGAGTCCTTCCCCTTTTGACTTGATGATGTTTAAATCACTTGTTTCCTTATTGATAGCACTAAAAAAACATAAATTTTGGGATTAAAATAATGATCAGCATTTCCATGAATGAAAGCAGATTCTGCTGTTGCAGATAGAGTTAACAGGAGCCCATACTTGCAGTGCTCTGAGGTTATGATATTGAAGAGCTAACTCATTCTTAACAAATATATCAGCAAAGTAAAGAAAGCCTAAGTAACAAAGTGCTTTTAATTGCACAATGCCAAATACACAGTTTGTTTCTTCTCCTCCTGCATCGTGGAGAAAATCTCATGAGGATACCCTAGTATTTTACTGAAGTGAAAAACCCCAGAGTCTGCTAGAATATTACTCTCATAGCCAGAGCCACATCCAGGTGTGGATTATCATGAGCTGACATCTACATTTGAGCTCATGCTTGTTGGGTCATGATCAGGAGTAAGGAACTTGTTGATTTTTCCTCCCTCAGTCACAGGCTCTGAGGCCAACTCTAAAAATGTTTGAAACACCAACATGTCAAAGCTAGGTATTTCATCAGAGATCAGGATTTCATTCGTTACTTATTTGTCTTGTCACAAGATAAACTCATTGCAACAAGGGAAGCCTGCTGCAGATTCAGGTCTGATTGTGGTGACACTGATTTAGCCACATGTTAGTTACAAATGTCTTGCCAAAAGAACAAGTACTTCCTGTGTACATTTACTTAACTACCAAGATCAGTAATCAAGGAAGCAAAGTTTTCAATCAATAAAACAATTCTACACACTCTATTCTACTTTCTGCCTTAACAACTCATCCACTATACTGGCTTGTGCATCCACAGACCATTCAAATATGTATGGTCATCACTCACCCAAATAGCTCTGACCATTACTTTTCTTTTAAATTTACTAATCAAACTTGTAATTAACTGCACAATCATTAGGTAGTAATATATTGTGGAACTCTGGCTGGGTTCAGTTAACCACAATTGGATTTCTGGTTCCACATTGTAAAGTTCTGCAGCAAAGTCCTTGAACTTTAACCTGCCTCTCTACAATCTAATGAACAATTTTCACAAGAACTAAAGCCACTGACACTAGTTTTAGTAGACCAAAATAAGTTACTTTGCAAAAATGATTTTGCTTACTAAATTAACAGAAGTTTGACTTGAGATTAGCTTTGTAGTTTCCTTCATACGAGTTAATTTTATTTAACATCATTGTTGTCACTAGCAGATTTTAAAAAATTGTCACAAAACTCTAACTTTGCCAGTTAATGGTTTCATTGAATGTCCTAACTATAGTCTTCTATCGAAAATTTTTCACAAACCACTGAAACCAACCTCACATTCGATAGTGGGAGAAATTGAGGCCCTTCCTGATGAAGCGCTTATGCTCGAGAAATGCTGATTTTCCTGCTCCTCGGATGCTGCCTGATCTGCTGTGCTTTTCCAGCACCACACTCTCAGCTCACATTAGATAGTCCAAATTAAGAGATATTTTCCAGTTGCTCAGCTGACAGTAGGCAGACCAATTAGTAGGTATTGTTAATGCATCTTTGAATAGGTGAAAATTCTAGTACACTTCTGTTCAGTGGTATTGGCTGTGAAAAAAAAAAATCACAAGATGAATAGCCTCAGCATATTTAAAGATGGATTGTTTACCAGAGTCTGAGGATGGAGAAGAGCCAGAAAAGTGGTGGGCTGCTTATCAAAGCTACAAAATGCTGACTGTGATGCCATGAAGTTAACCACAGCTAATTCAAATGCAGGTAGCCATTCAGCCAATCTTAATTTATCAACCCCGAAAAACAAATTGTTCCTGCTTCTGTAGTTTTAATTGGTCAAGTCTCTCGCTATCTTACCAAGAGGTTCATTTATGTATTATGAGTTTCCAGATGGTGTTAAATATTCCCGACACTAGTAGCAAAGATGATTTTGGTACAAAAGGAGGTAATTCTGCTCATTGTGTCTATGCTGAATCTCTATTCTAATCAGTTGGCTTACTCTCAAGGTTGGATTTGTGTTCAAGGTTTGACTTTTTGCGTGTTTCAGATTTGCAAATAAAATAGGCTACCAAGCATGACCGAGGTCTCAGGTTTGTAATTCTGTAGCCTTACAAAGCTTTATAATTGTAATTATCTTTCTTTATTGGCTGCTCACTGCAAGCTCCCAACATGGGGGCCTTAGCAAGAATTTTCTTCTCATCGCCACTGATCACATCTGCATAAAATCTGTTCAGAAGCAATGCTGGACTCAAAACAAAAGCAAATTTTGTGTATCCCACCCCCTTCCTAACCAGGTCTGTACAGAAGATTAAGTAAATTTAAAGCAGATTTGAAAGTTGCTTGACCCAGTTTTGAGCAGCTGTTCTGGACCAAGAGTTCAAGTGGTTTCTGTTCTCTGCTGGGTTGAGAAACACTTAACAGGTCAGCCTCAATGAAAGTAAAACAATAAAGACTGTAAATCATCTTTTAAACAGAATCCTAGGAGAGTGCTTTGAAGAAAAACTATCCCACAGATTTTGTTTTCTATACAAGTTAAAGGCATGGTCTGGAAGGAGCACTAACTGAGTTGTGTTTTTCAAATAATTCTTCCAATCGCATTTCTCCAAGGCTTTTTGTGTTATGATTAAATTAGCACAGGAGAGATAATGATCATATCACCAGGCTAAAAAGTTCACACACACACACACAAAAGTTTAAACATTCAGAAATACAAACCACAGCAAAATGAATGCAGAGTCCAATTCAGGATGGGCTTCAATAGATGCAAACTGTAACAGCAGCTGGAGAACTATGATGGGGATAATTAGCTGTTGAATGAATGTTAACTATTGATATTTATGGTTTTTGTGAAGTAACTTATATCGAATGCGTGTATATTCAAACTATGTCTGTGAATTATGACTCTCACCTTGTAAACTTGAGTTGGCAGATTGCAGGAGCTCAGCAAGCATCTGCACACAAATCCCCATACCACTTGCTTATATCATCATTAGGGACAAAGCAGGTAGGAGCAAATGTTTGCCTACATTATGAACATAATACCATATTAAGCCCCCAGAGCATTCAATGAGATTTCGAGTAATTTTAAAACACGTTATACCTTCAATGCAGTATGAACCATAACAGGAAGGATTTCTGAATGAATGCCAAGACCCCAGTGCTGGGACTAAAGTGAGTTCTGAGCCTGCACTTGCTAGCAATGGATTAGATTTAGCAGTTTTCCGATAGGCAGCTTTTAAATTGGCGGCATCTAGGCATATCATCCTGTAAAGGGGGACTAATCCAACCTGGCCAATTACCATCAGTCCACTCTTGATCATTAAGGCAATGGAAAATGGCCTCCAACAGTGCTGCAAAATGTGTTGCTGGAAAAGCGCAGCAGGTCAGCCAGCATCAAAGGAGCAGGAGAATCGACGTTTTGGGCATAAGCCCTTCTTTGTGGTTGGAGGGTTCCTTGGCGGAAGATGAGGCGCTCTTCCTCCAGGCATCGTGTTGCCATGGTCTGGCGATCAACAGTGCTGTCAAGCAGCATTTGCTCAGCAATAACCTGCTCAGTGGTTTGGGTTCTGCCAGGGCCACTCAACTCCTGAGCTCAATGCACCCTTGGTTCAAACATGGTCAAAGGAGCTGAATTCCAGAGATGAAGTGAGAGTGACAGCCCTTGATACTTCAGCCAAGTGTGGCATGAAGAAGCCCAAACAGAAATCAATGAGAATCAGGAAGAAAAGTCTCTACTTGTTGGAGTCATACCCAGCATAAAGGAAGATGCAGAAGATACAGAAGCATGAACACACACAAACTGGTTCAAGAATAGCATATTCCAAACTGTTCTCAGACTGCTAAATGGACCTGTCTACTTTCAAACCTACTGTTGGTCTTGCTTTGTGCACCTCCTGTGGAGTTATAATCTTGTCTGTCTCACTCTGTCTAAGCACCCTATAATCTGCATGTCCTTGTTTGTTATGATCTGCCTGTACTGCTCGCAAAACAAAAAAAAAAACTTTTCACTGTACTTAGGTACATGTGACAGCAATAAATCAAATCAAATCAGAAGGTGATGGTTATTGGAGGTCAATCATTTCAACTCCAGGATATCTCTACGGGAATTCCTCTGAGTCGTATCCTAGGACCAACCATTTACAGCTGCTTCACCGATAACCTTCCCTCCATCATAACATCACAAATAGGGATACACACTTCTCATTACATAATATGCATCACTATTTGCAA
The DNA here is from genome assembly GCF_004010195.1 of Chiloscyllium plagiosum. Taxonomy (NCBI): domain Eukaryota; kingdom Metazoa; phylum Chordata; class Chondrichthyes; order Orectolobiformes; family Hemiscylliidae; genus Chiloscyllium; species Chiloscyllium plagiosum. The sequence continues at coordinate 24,417,773 of NC_057733.1, read as the reverse complement.
CTCTTCAGATAGATAAAACTGACTAGCCGTGTCAGGACACTGGCTACAAGAGCAGATTGGAAACTGGGAATCCTCCAGCAAGTACTTCACCTCCTGTCTACTCAAGGTCTGTCCACAAGGTACAAGTCAAGAGTGTGATCGAATATTTGCCACTTGCCTGGATGGGTGCAGCTTCAGTAATGTGAGAAACTTGACAGTATCATAGACAAAGTAGCCCACGTGATTGGCACTACAGGTATTCACTCCTTCTATCGGGTTGTGATTCATTGTCGCACCAATGGGCATCATTGACAGGATGCAATGCAGAAATTCAACAGCACCTTCAAAACCCACAACAACTATGATCTAGAAGGGCAAGGGCAGCATCACTTGCAAGTTCCTCCAAGCCACACAACACCTTCGTGTTTTCTCACTATTATTGGGTCAATATCCTGGAATTCCTGTTCTAATGGCACTGTGGGTGTCCCTATACCAAATGAACTGCAATGGTCCAAGAAGGCAGCTCACCAGCATCTCTTCAAGGGTGACTATAGATGGCCCAGCCAGTAAAGCCCACATCCTGTGAATGATTAAAAATAAATAATGTTCATGGACAAGAGCAAATGGCATTTGTTTGCTTGTTGTTCATGGACTACAGGGCAAATGAGTAGAAATTACTACAATAAATTTCACAACTTCTGCTCTGGAAAGTTGTTTACAAAATGGGGTTTGCCAGAGACTATTACAGAATAGACTTCAGCTTGCTTCAAGTCAGTTTATGGTGTTCTTATTAAATTAGGAAATGTACCCACATCAGACATTACAATAAAATCTTAAATTGAGTGGTGGCATCAATGATTCAACAAGGTGATCAAGGATAGAGCTAGCATGTTGGAGAAGAAAGTATTGGAGCCATTCATATCTTACTTTGCACATATCTATCCATGCCACACCATGAGGTGTAAGACACTGGCCAAACTTAGGATAAGCTCCAGCTTAAACACACTGCTCACCAATATCAAGTGAATATGTCACAGCAAAGCAAGAAGGTAAAACAAAAGCACACTTCAGCAAACAAGCTCACACAAGGACAGCATGATTTGAAGTTGGAGATTGGGTGTGTATCATCTCTACCCAGACTAAAACAGATGAAGTGGCTGTATGATACCAATGGATAGCTAACAAAATGAAGCAGAATATGAGATTCTTGACAGCAAGCAGATGAGCATATTCTGAGCACAATATTTATTAGAATATGTTTTATTTTCCAATGAGCATAGTCTTGTTGATTATCAGCCTCATGGATCGGATTATGTGTAACTACCAGCTCAAATTCATGGATTGAGCACCAAAATCATAAGCCTTTGTATCTCAAAGAATATGTTTGTTCCAAGACTATTTACATTCTGAAAGTTCAAAGTCCTCAAAGTTTTTTCCAAGAAACCCTTCAATGTACATATGTTTATTGTTTAGGGTGGTTTAACATAAAATAACATCCTTTAGATTGTAAAGGAGAAATATGTTTAGTTGTTTCTTGTTTGATTATGTGTGTCTGCAAACTGTTCACGGTACTGTGTGCTGTTAATCAGAAGTTACAAAGAGTTGATGCCCCAGTACCAACCCTTGTGGCACCATTCATGACATCCTGTCAGTTTGAGGAAGAGTCACTAATTCATAAGCTCTGCTTCCTGTAAACAGAGCTTCCTGTATTCATTCCTTTAAGTTATCTCTTCAACATCAGGCTTTGTTTATGCAAGAACCTTTGAAGAGGCACATTATCAAATGCCTTCTGGAATCTAAATACAATACATCCATTGGTTCCCTTTTATCTTCTTGAAATAACTCCAATAAGTTAGTCAAATATGACCTTCCTTTGGGGGAAAAGACATGTTGGCTCTACCTGATTGTGTTGAACTTATCCAAGTGCCATGCTATAACATCTTTAATAAATTGAAATTATTTTAGAAGCTATAACAGACATTAAGCTGTAGAATCCTGTGTTCTGCCTCATTCCCTTAGTTACTAGAGTTATTTTCCAATCTAAAAGAATTCCAATCCCTGAATCTAATGAGTTTTGGAAAATTAAAACCAACACATCAACTATTTGACTGGCTACTTCTTTTAAGAGTCTAGTGTCAACTCACCATTCCAACTATTTACTCAATACTGACTAACTGGTAATTGTAATTCACTTGAGTTTCTCTCTCCCATTCTGTTCCTAATTTACAACATTTTTCAAGATGCTACTTGTATCCTATCTAATGAAAACACATGCAAAATATTTGTTCACTTCATTTGCTGTCTCTTTACTCCCCCATTAATAGTTCCCCAGACTCATTTTCTATAGGACCAATAGTTCGGAATATAGAGAATATAGAACATGGTACGTAATAGCACAGGAACAGGCCCTTTGACCTACCATGTCTGTTTCAACCATGATGCCGTAAACTAATCCCACCTGTCTGCATATGGTCCATACCCCTTTAATCCCTGTCTGTTCATGTTTTTGTATAAATACCTCCTAAACATTACTATTGTCTCTATTTTTACCACCTCCCCTTGATGATGGGTTGTCGGCACCTACCACCCTCTGAGTCAAAAACTTTCCTTGCACATCTCCTTTAAACCTTTTCCTTCTCATGCCCAATAGTGGTTGATATTTCTACCCTGGGAAATAGGCTCTGACTAGCCACCCTATCCATGCCTCATAATTTTATATACTGTTATCAGGTCACCCCTCAGACCTTCAATGCTCGAGCAAAAACAATTCAAGTTTTTCAACTTCTTCTTATAGCCAATAAATTCCAATCCCGGCAACATCCTGGTAAATCTCTTTTGCATTCTCTCCAAAGCTTTCACATCCTTCCTATAGTGCAGCAACTAGAATTGCACATGTTACTCCAAATGTAGTCTAACTAAAGTCTTAGATATCTGCAACATGACTTGCCAACTTTTATACTTAATACCTGCGCCAATGAAGGGAAACATGTCATGTCCCTTGTTTTTTTACCTGATCCACAGTGTTGCCACTTTCAGGGAGCTATGGAGTTACATCCCAAGTTCCCTTTGTATAAACAATGCTCTTAAGGGTCCTGCCATGTACAATACACTTTCCTCTTGTATTTGACCTCCCCCAAAATGCATCACTTCACACCTGTCCAGATTAATCTCCATGTGCCAACTCTCTGCTCAGCCTTTCAGCTGATCTGTATCCCGCTGCATCCTTTGACAACATTCCTCACTATCCACAACTCCATCAATTTTGTGTTGTTTGCAAATGTACCAAGCAAACCATCCACATTTTCATCCAAATCCTTTATACTACAAATAACAGGAGTCTCAGCACTGTTCCTTGTGGAACATCACTGGTCACAGCCCCCCCCCCCCCCCAATCAGAAAAGCACTCCTCCATAACTACCCTGTCTCCTATGACCAAGCCAAATTTGTATTTAACTTACCAACTCATCATGGATCCCAGCCCAGTCTTCTGGACCAGGAGGGGCTTTATCAAATACTTTACTAAAGTCCATGGAGACAACATCCACTCTCTGACACTAAATCATTTTTGTCACTTGCTCAGAAAACTCATATTTGTGAGACAAGACCTTCCCACATAAAGGGTGGTGACTACCCCTAATAAGTCTGTTCTTTTCCAAATATGAATAAATCCTGTCCCTAAGAATCTTCTTCAATAATTTCCTTACTACTAATGCAGGATCACTGGCCTGGATTATCCCTGTTGCCCTTCTTAAACACAGGAACAACAATGACTATTCTCCAGTCCTCCCTTAAAGAGGATACAAAGATCTTTGTCAAGGTCACATCAATCTCCTTCCTTGTCTCCTTTGATATCCTGGGATAGATCTTAATGTTTGTGAAGACACCTAACACCTCCTTCTTAATATCAAGATGTCCCAGAGTATCTGCTCATCCATCTATTATCATCTTTCTTTTCCTTGGTGAATACTAATGCAAAGTACTCATCTGGGACCTCATCCACTCTTTCTGACACAATGCATAAACATCCTCTTTCTCCATGTATACTTTGTTAATTCTTTTCTTTTTTATCTAAAAAAAATTTAAAAATATTTTTGGCTAACTTTCTCTTGTAATCTAATTTTTCCTCATTACATCTTCGATTTTATTTTCTGTTCTGCCACAAGTCTTTGCACAATATTTTTTAGATTAGATTCCCTACAGTATGGAAACAGGCCCTGCGGCCCAACAAGTCCACACTGACCCTCCAAAGATTAACTCACCCAGACCCATTACCCTGCCCGATATTTACCCCTGACAAAGGCACCTAACACTATGTATTAGTGGATGGCCAATTTACTGACCATGTGGGAGGAAACTGGAGCACCAAGACATGGGGAGAATGTGCAAAATCCACACAGACAGTTGCTCAAGGCAGGAATTGAACCAAGGTCCCTGGTGCTATGAGGCAGCAGCACTAACCACTGTGCCACCCCAGTTATATATCTTTAACATTTTTTTTTAGTTAACCACAGATGACAGGTCCACCCCTTAGAGAATCTCTTATTTGTGGGCATATATCTATTCTGCACTTTTTGGAATATCCCCTGAATGGTTTACCAATGCCTCTGTATTGAGCCATCCTTTCACCTAACTTGCCAGTCACACTTAAACACAACCATCATATTCTGGTTGCTGCTACTCAGGGCCACTTACACAAGGAGGTCAGCAATTAATTCATTGGTCAAAAACAGGTCAAGTATAACCTGTTCTCTGGGTTGGTTGCATTGCATGCTGGTGTAAGAAATTGACCTGAAATCATCAATGAATTGCTTATCTACACTGTTTTCTCCCCCATCTGAAATTTCCAATCTATGTGAAGAAAAGAATCTCCCATGATAATTGCTGTACCTTTTGACAAGCTCTCATCATTTCTTCCTTGATATACTGTTCTACCATGTGATTATTGTTAGGGCCTGTACACAACTCCCACGAGTGACCTCTTGCCTTTATCATCCCTCATCTCTACCTAAATTGCTTCTATATCCTGTTTTCCTGAAATACTGCCATCCGTCTCTATTGAGCTAATATGATCTTTAATTAACAAAGCCATTCCTACACCCATTCCTAGCTTCCTGCCCTTGAGTAGTGAAGTGTCACATACACTTCAATACTCAAGTCCCAATCTAGGCCATGCTGCAGCCACGTCTCAGTTACAGCCACTAAGTAATACTTACTTACCAATAGATATTACTAATTTGTCTGTTTTGTTTTGAATGTTCCATGCATTCAAGCCCAGTGCCTTAAATTTTGTTTTTTAAATTTTTTTTTAAACTTCTAGTCATATCTGCTGATTTGCTCTTAGATTTGCATTCTCTGTCCTTTCCAGTCATTGTCAGTTTATCATATCCCATATTAACTCTTTCCTCTATTGCATTTTCTCACTCTTTGATTCACCACAACATCCCAAATGTGGACTCTTTCCCCCAACTTTTTACTTTAACTCCACTCTAGATCGTGAATTACATCGTTCGTAAGACCATCAGGTCTAGATCATCAGACTGGCATAGATTCCACTTTCTGTAGTACTGGTGCCAGTGCTTTGCAAACTGAAACACTTCTGCCAATCTTTCAACCATGCATTCATCTCTCTAACTTTGTTTACCCCATGCTAATTTGCAATGGCTCAGGTAATCAGAAGTTGTTACCTTTGAGGTCTGCTTCATAATTTAATGTCCAGCTCCTCATTTGGGTTACGCACCTATGTCATTGGTAGCTACATGGATGACAACAGCTGGATCTTCACTCTTCTACTCTTCTCCAGTCCTGAGCAGATTTCTTGAAGTCCTGATGAAGGGCTCTGGACCAGAACATCAATTCTCCTGCTCCTTGGATGCCTGACTTCTGTGCTTTTCCAGCACCACAACACCACAGTCGTCTGGGCTCACACTCTTTGCTGCAGGAAACTTTGTCAATTGCCTTGGCTCTGCTGTCACCCACTCCTACTACATCCTTATTGTATCCACCCATTTGGATAGTTTCCTCCACCTTGGTGCCATGGTCATTTCACTCATCCATTCCACAGTCCCCACTCTCATCCAACCTGTTAGATAGTTGCAAAAGCTGACACTCCTGTGATCTGATCACAGTTACACAATAATTTTTCCCTTGATCATTATGAACTACTAATAGGTATTAAATATAGTGAAATACGTTCAGGTGACAATGTAACTTAGCATGGTAGCCCAGTGGTCAGCACTACTACCTAACAGCACCAGGGACCCAGGTTTGATTCCAGCCTCGGGTGACTATCTGTGAGAAGTTTGCACATTCTCCCGTCTCTGTGTGGATTTCCTCTGGGTGCTCCGACTTGCTCCCACAATCCAAAGATGTGCAGGTTAGGTGAATTGGCCATGGTAAATTGCCCATAGAGCTCAGGAATGATCAGGGGTAAATGTAGAGTATTAGGGTCGGGGAATGTGTCTGGGTGGGTTATTATTTGAAAGGTCGGTGTTGTCTTGTTGAGCCAAATACCCTGTTCGCACATTGTAGGGATTCTATGATAACCAACTCATTGTCATTGAACAAAAATACTTTAAACTGAGTTGCTTAAATTAAAATGCATCCAACTAAAATATGGAGAAAGTGAGGTCTACAGATGCTGGAGATCAGAGTTGAGTGTGTGTTGCTGGAAAAGCACAGCTGGTCAGGCAGTATCCGAGAAACAGGAGAATCAACGTTTTGCGAAGGTCTCCTGAGGAAGGGCTTCGGCCCAAAACATTGATTCTCCTGCTCCTCGGATACTGCCTGACTTGCTGTGCTTTTCCAGCAACACACTCTCAACTCCAACTAAAATGTGCCCATTACTGTGATTGCATTGCCTTGTTCAGTACTGTAACAACATTTCTCCAAAGTATTCCAGGTCATAGAAATTATATCATCTTCTTTGAAAATACTATTGTCTTATGTTCCCTTGTACAGTGCACAGCTATTGATATTGTTTATGTAATTACTTAATCACATCCTTCCATTACACCAGAAACACTGTCTACCACTGAAATATCCAGACGTTTGAGTCCTGCTATTGTTACAAATGCAAAACATTGCAGTACGGTTATGGTTGAAACTATCTCTTTTAAATTAAGGTGAAATACAATGTCTTAGAATAAGGTTTGGTAAATCATATTGAATTCTGCCTGTTGAACGATCCACATGATTTGGGTCTTATGGGGACAAAGGCCAAGACCAAACACCATAGAAAGCAATTTTGCCAGTTTTCACTTATTGACGCACAAAAAGGGGCAGTGGACTCATCTGGATACATACGGTCACTCCAGAGAGATGCCTAGAGATGAGACTAAAAACAGCAAGCTTAGGGAAAGACTATTTCCAGATTTACTACCAAACAGAATGCTTGTTTAAATCTCTATAATTCTTGCTTCTTCAGAGACTGGGGAATTGCCAGAGCATTAGTGCTGAAAGCTGAAAATGTGTTGCTGGAACAGCGCAGCAGGTCAGGCAGCATCCAGGGAACAGGAGAATCGACGTTTCGGGCATAAGCCCTTCTTCAGGAATTCCTGCAGAAGGGCTTATGCCCGAAACGTCGATTCTCCTGTTCCCTGGATGCTGCCTGACCTGCTGCGCTGTTCCAGCAACACATTTTCAGCTCTGATCTCCAGCATCTGCGACCTCACTTTCTCCTCATTAGTGCTGAAAGTCAATTTAATTATACTCTGATCGTTGAGTGGAGAGACTACGAAGAACAGCACTGGAAGCCTCACTCTGGTGTAACAGGGAGAAGAGGCCCTACTGAATAGCTAGAAGGAGTTCAGAAATTTATCTATAAAAGGTGCCAAGGGTATGGCATAACATGGCAAAAATGGTTTCTTGCCAGAAATGGCATGAAACATCAGGATCTGGGGAACATTCTGGATATAAAGCAGAGTCTCAACAACTCAGTGGAAGTCCAGAGCTAAATGTGTCAAGAATACTTGTTTATTTCTGAGAAGTCATCACCATTTGAATAGGAGAACTACTGAAAATCACCCTTCAGATCAAGTCCTAACCAGTTGTGAAGAATTCACCCACAGGACAGCAATTCATTGTTTTATCTGAGAACTTACTCAATGAGTCCATGAAACAGAAATGTCTTTCCAATCTCAAAGTTAAAAATCATAAAACACCAGGTTATAATCCAACAGGTTTATTTGGAAGCACTAGCTTTCGGGGCACTGTTCCTTTGTCAGGTGGTTGTGGAGATTAAGACCATGAGATAACAGAATTTTTAGCAAAAGATTACAGTGTCATGCAACTGAAATAATTAATTGAACAAGCCTGAATTGTTGCTAAGTCTTTTATCTTTTAGAATGGTTTACAGGTTTCAGTTCAGTAATATGTAAGTCTCAGAACTTCTTTTAGGTCACCTTCTCGAGATAACTTAAGGTTTTATAAGAAAAGGTGACACCTCAGCTCCAAACGGCGACCATCGACACCACGAACTGCCGGCTCAAAGTGGAGAAGATCCTACGTCCACATCATGGTTTCTAATCTCAAACCTGGTTCAAGGTCTTTCATGCCTTTTAGTTTTATAGTGGTAAAAGTTTGCCACATTATAATAGAAATTTGCAGTACCCATTCATGTTTTTTTTAAAAAGGCTCCTTTAGTATTATCTACAATGAAAAGAAGATCAGCTTTGCAGAGGTTTTGACAACTGAAAACCCATAGTTCTCTTCCCTGAAACCTCTCCAAATAAATCACATCTTTTTAAGAGGGCAAGTAATCAACTAAGGCAAATCTTAACATAGATGGAACTGAAAATGTCACACTTATAGTTAATACACAAAATGACGAGTGACAACTTTGATATAACATGCAACTTTTATATAATTTACTTTATAAAAAATGTTACAGCCATCTGCTATTTCCAACTAAGAAACATTGTTCAATGTGTCTAAATTCAAACTTGACACTTTACAATCAGAATAGAGTGATGAATGATGAGTTAATCATTTTAAAGTTTTATATCAAGAGGATTACTAAAAAGTTGAAGTGAGTTACTGAAATACAAATAAACAGAGTTCTAACCATTAAATTTAATAATTGAAAACCATGCTAATATTAAAACCATCTTAATATTAAAAAGACTACAAAACTTCACTCTCCTGAAACATCTCAGTTTGTTTTAATGAACAAAACAGTAAACACAATACCATTAAACAACCTCTTAAGAATGCAATTTCCTATCAGTGACTGCAAGGACATAAGATAAAATGTATAACATGTAAAACCAAATACATAAAATACTCCACTGAATCTATAAAGTGTCAATAATTTTAACATGTAAAATGAGATTATGTATTTGAGCACTTTATGTTGACCAGGGTGTTAGAAAGGAGGAAACTACAGGCCAGTTAGTTTAATATTGCCAAAGGGCCTTAAACAGCATCTTCCTAAACCCAGAACCACTTCCATCTACAAGGACAAGGACAGCAGAGACATGGGAACACCACCACGTACAAGTTCCCATCCAAGCTACACACTATCCTCACTTGGAAATTCATCGCTATTCCTTCAGTGTCACCGGGTCAAAATCCTGGAGTTCCCTCTCTAAGGGGCATGGTGAGTCTACCTAGAGCATATGGGCTGCAGCGATTCAAGAAGGCATCCTTCTCAAGAGCAGTTAGGATCAGGTAATAAATGCTGGCCAATCCAGTGATGGCCATGTCCCACAAGTGAAATAAAACCAAACATTTTCATTTTGAATGGATGTTTACATGCCATTTTTTTTTGACAGATCATGTCTTGTCATTAAATTTGAGAACTCACAACCACTATCTTTATGTTCAAATTTAGGAATATTAATGTGGAATCGTGATGCATTTGTTTATTCAGAAAGCTTTTATATTTTCTATTTTATTATACAAGACATTACTATTCAATTAGTTAATCTGAAGTACAGAAGTGCACACACTGCCTAAAGCTTTAGATTTGCTGCTCCCAGGGGAATCTCAGAGTTTGCAATTCACAGCTGCTTTCTGGCACTCCCATTGCTAATAGGCCAACTTGCTGCCGTGAGGGTGACTTGAAATGACAGGAGAAAGAAATGAAATCAAATGCAAAGTTTTGTCTATAGGGCAGAATATACGCACTGAAAAGTCAGAAGAGGAGATATAATACTTTGCATTGAAAGAATATCTCCGATAATTATCTTTTCCCTTTAATATACAGATTCTGAAATGACTACTTAATTTGTGAATTTTATCAGCTTTTGGCTTTGAGGAAATCTGTATTTTCTTCCATCAGTTCCATTTTTTTTATGGCTGTATTGCTCCATTGTTTACAATATGCGTTATTTCTCGTTACCTCTTTCTCCTCTTGACTCCTAATTGGACCCATGACCACCACTTGCATCACACCCTGCCAGCCACCATCCATACACCAACCCCATGGAGAGCAAAACTAAGAGAAACAGCTGAAGAATTGCTGTGGAAGTAGCATTTAGAGTCATAGAGTCTTGGAGATGTACAGCACGGAAACAAACCCTTCGGTCCA
>NC_057733.1:24394369-24406766 GCF_004010195.1 Chiloscyllium plagiosum | reverse complement strand
TTTCTCTCTGACTATTAGGGGGTCTGTAATACCAAATAATGTGATCATCCCTTTCTTATTTCTTAGCTCCACCCAAATAACTTCCCTGGATGTATTTCCGGGAATATCCTCCCTCAGCACAGTTGTAATGCTATCCCTTATCAAAAATGCCACTCCCCCTCCTCTCTTGCCTCCCTTTCTATTTTTCCTGTAGGATTTGTATCCTGAAACATTAAGCTGCCAGTCCTGCCCATCCTGAGCCATGTTTCTGTAATTGTTATGCTATCCCAGTCCCGTTTTCCTACCCATGCCCTGAGTTCATCTGCTTTCCCTGTTGGGACCCTCCCATCCTGAGCCATGTTTCTGTAATTGTTATGCTATCCCAGTCCCGTTTTCCTACCCATGCCCTGAGTTCATCTGCCTTCCCTGTTAGGACCCTTGCATTGAAATAAATGCAGTTTAATTTATTAGTCCTACCTTGTCCCGGCTTGCCCCAACTGTTTGATTCACTTCTGTTCTCAACTGCACTAGTCTCAGATTGATCTCTTTCCTCACCATCTCCCTGGGTCCCACCCTCACCTTACTAGTTTAAATCCTCCCAAGCAGTTCTAGCAAATTTCCCTGCCACTATATTATACCCCTTCCAATTTAGGTGCAATCCGTCCTTCTTGTACAGGTCACTTCTACCCCAAAAGAAATTCCAATGATCCAAAAATGTGAATCCTTCTCCCATATACCAGCTCCTCAGCCATGCATTCATCTGCTCTATCCTCCTATTCCTGCCCTCACTAGTCGTAGCACAGGTAGTAGTCCAGATATTACTACCCTTGAGGACCTCCTTTTTAAATTTCTGCCTAACTCTCCCATCAGAATCTGAACCTTTTCCCTTCCTATGTTGTTGGTTCCAATGTGGACAATGACGTCTTGCTGGCCCCTCTCCCCTGTGAGAACATTCTGCACCCTCTCTGAGACATCCTTGATCCTGGCACCAGGGAAACATCACACCATTCTGCTTTTTCTCTGCTGGCCACAGAAACGTCGGTCTGTGCCTCGGACTACAAAATCTCCTTACACAATTGATCTCTTGGAAGCCAACGTACCCCTTGTTGCATTAGAGCCAGTCTCAATACCAGAAACTTGGCTGTTCGTGTTACATTCCCCTGAGAATCCATCACCTCCTACATTTTCCAAAACAGTATACCTGTTTGAAATGGGTATATCCACAAAAAACTCCTGCACTAGCTGCCTACCTCTCTTACCCTTCCTGGAGTTAACCCATCTATGTGAATGTATCTGAGACTTTCCCCCCTTCCTATAACTGTCATCCATTACATACTGTTGCTGTTGCAAATTCCTCATCACTTCTATCTGTCTCTCCAACCGATCCACTCGATCTGATAAAATTTGCATCCAACAGTATTTATGGCAGATATAATCCGCAGTAACCCTTAAACTCTCTTTAAACTCCCACATCTGACAAGAAGTACATATCATTGCAAAGGCCATTTTTGCTCCTTCACAATCTACAGACCCTCTTATTCCTCTACAAAACACTGCACCTGGTTAAATTAATAGCTATGGCTTATATTTTAAGTTTAATCAAGAGACTTATCTCCAAAAACATATAATCAAGAAAGAACCCACTGTACTCACTAATACAGCCTTTCTCTTGGACAGACTTAAAACAACAATTAACTTATCTGATTCTGTGTTGTTAACTTCCCCCAAACTGGTTCCTCCAAGATTAGTTGTGAAATTCACTGTTTGTTAATTTTCCCAGATGCACTCCGATGTCCAGCGACACATGAATTCAAAAACAGCAAAGGCAGCAACTGTGCAGGTTCTCTCTCTCTCTCTCTCTCCTCCACTGTCCTCTTATTTTCTTAGAGCTTATTCCTCTCTGCTAGTGACCAGTTCATTTTCACTAAGGCATCATCAGCCTTTTAGTTCCTCACTCAAAATAGCCATTATACAAGGGTGACCTTGAAAATACAAGAAAATGTCCAGTCAACACACACACACCTAATTGGTATTGGTTTATTGCAAAGAGAGGCATAAACGTAGGGTGATATTTGTTCCTCCTCCTTCTCCCACTTCCCCACACCCCCTTCCTGAGAACAGTCTCTTGGTGGAGACTGGTTTGCTGAGCTGGGATCAGAAATCAACCATGACACCGTTTTCTCTGTATGGTCCTGAGTCACATCACGGAATGTATTTGGCACAATATCAATGGGACAGCTTCAACATTAAAAAAAATCATATAATATTTTTCAACAAAATCTATTACAGAGGACAAGCACATTGTCCTCCCATATTTGAGACTTAAATTCAGACCTCCTTGAGAACAATGACATGAAAATCCCATTTCTCTGCCAACTATGAAGGCTCCTGAGTAAATTAAACTTATTCAGCTTTCACTAGATAACCCATAATAGGGCATAAGTTATAGTGCACTCAATGCGGCTATGATAGTGGGAATCAAAAAGTGCTATTTGTGTAGCAGGCAAAACATTGGATGGTAATTATAGAGAGAACCTTTTGGACCATCAAGCCTTCCCCACCTATTTAATTAACCATGGCATCAAAGGATTTAGTCATACATTCTCAGACTATTCCCAAACCTTTAATAAACCCTCCTCCATGTACATTTTTCATTTATTTCCTTACTTCAGCTTTGCCTTTTTGCACAATTATCATTGTTATGATCTAACATGTCGGGAACAGGTATTTTCTGAATTCGCATCCAACTACCTTGAATCAGAATCTTAGATCTAAGGCTGCTTGTTCTTGATTCTTTGACTAGAGGAAAATCATTCACTAGCTGTATTCAATGATCTTAAAGCAATCTCGCTTAAAATTCTCATCCTCAGAGGATATAACTCAAGATGATTCAATTTCATATTAGAGTCAAGTTGGTCTATTGCAGAGATCATCTGAGTGAATTCGCTTTCTCCGAGATTAGTTGATCCTGTAACATTAGACACTCAAAATTGAACACAATTGTTCAAATGAGACATGGTCAGAGTTCTATGTAATTGGAGTAGTACTGAATTATATTGTTGGCTGGATTCAGACCCAGCATAGATATCCCTCACCTGTGTATCAATGTGAATATCAAAACTAAAGGGCAAAGTATCACCAAAATGGATATAAAACCATTTATACAGCATGGAAGTAATCAAATAATCAAGTTGATTTTTGTTCACTTCCGTAATTGTTATGTTTCAGGTCCCTTTGGATTGCACTCAAATTTGTGCTTCAAAGAATATTTTTTTTTAAATTAATACCACAACGAGTTCATATTTATTAAAAAAGGTTGTCATTGTTGCAGAATATCTGATTTCTGGACTGATTGAACAGTCTGTCAGTAAATAAAACAATATTATTGCATTTTAATTTAAATGACTTCATTTCCTCTCGATAAAGAATGTCTGACTTACTTGGATTCCCAGGTTCCACTCACCAACCAGACTCATGCATCCTTCAGACACTTGGCTTCAAGTTTCGAAAGGTCAATATACGAAACACAATTTGGAGTTGATTAATTTGAATCTGAAGATGGCGTGTAGCAAAGCAAATTCCAATTATCTTTCACCTATGTTATTTAAAACCCATTTAATCCTTTGCGCCTGTGTAATAATTGGGTGCAAAGTAAAACAACTCTATTGTGCAATTTTTAAACCAATGTAGATTTGTACAATGTGTGTAACTTTCCTCCAGAATCCTTCAAACTAAACACTTCCAGTATCTTTTGAAGTATTTTATCTTACAATAGAATGTAACCCAAAAATAAACTTTACAGAATTAACCTTGGTTGATTTATTAAAACAGAATTGTTGTATCATGTTGTTCAACAGTGAAAGACTTATAGATTATGCCTGATTCATGCTTTTCAAGTGTAAAATATGGGGTTTAATTATTTCTTAAATGTTCTTTCCATTTTATGAAAACTAGCATCAATTTTGTAATGACAGGTTCCCTGCCATAACAGGAAGCAAATGACAAGATTACAGCTGAGGAGATGATGAATCATTAAGTACCGTGTGTGTTGTTTTCTGCATTATTTGCTTTAATCCATAAACGTGGAAGGAGAATGGAGGATCTGCTGCCAGGTGGATTTTTATGAAACGTTCAAATGTCTGAGTGGCATAATTTGTTTCCTCCTGTGACAGGCTGTTTGTGGGATTAATCATGGAAAGCTTGTTAAGTATTCCTCGACTCAAAATCTGAAACATTCAGCCAGCAAGAATTAACAAATTATGAAGTATTAGGTGAGGTTTAATTAATTGAAAACGGTGATACATTTGAAAGGTTATTGCCAATTCCCATTTCTCCTTTATGCACATAACTTTATTTATTCCAAAGTGTAGACTCAATGTAAGACAACTCAATGGAGTGTTGTTATTTTTAGTTAAAGGAGTAGAAACGTGTCAACCGCTAGAAAGCGGACAACTAAAGATAACCTTGAAGTCAAACCTCTAAAGTAAATCATACCACTAGTTTTGTATATTAGCATCAGGAACATATTCTTTCAAATACAGTTGAAGATAAAAATAGATGGAAATTGAAGACTGAAGGTAGAAACACAATAGGATGAAGACGCAAAATTGGTAGCATATTTTAATCTCCATAAAGACCTTCAACTGAAGTGATTCAAACTTGCAGTTAATAGCTAAATGAGCAACACAGTATTCCACTTTATCCTTTTAAAAGATGTGGCATTGCTGGTAATGTCAGCATATGTTGCCCATCCTTAATGCCCTTGAAAAAGCAGTGGTGAGCTACCTCCAGAAACTACTTCAGGTCATCTGGTGTAGGTACACCCACAGTGCTCTTAGGAAATAAATTCCAATATTTCTGAGTCAGAGTACAGCCTGAGGGGTTCCTGCAGGTAGTGGTAATCCCATTTATCTGCTGCACTTGTCCTTCTACGTGTGGTGACTGTGGGTTTGGAAGGTACTGTTAAAGTAATTTATTATATATACTATGCTACAAACTGCTGCTACTGATGTGTGTCAGTGGTGAAAAGAGTAAATATTGAAGATGTGGGCGAGGTTCTGGTCAAGTGAGTTGCTTTGTCTGCTTGGTGTTGAGCTTCTCAAGTATTGTTGGAACCACACATCCAATTAAGTGGACAGCATTCCAAAACACTACTGATTTGGGATTTATAGATGTTGAAGAAGCTTTGGAAAGTTTCTAGCCTCAGACCTGCTCTTGTAGCCAGAATATTTATTTGGCTGGTTCAATTTAATGACATGTCAATGGAAGCACCCAGAACATTGATAGTGGGAGATTCATTGATAATAATGCCACAGGTCACAGGTCATGGTTACATTCTCCCTTTTGGAGACTGTCTTTGTCTGGCACTTGTGTGACCTGATTGTTACATGTTATTTATCAGTTCAAGCCAATGTTTCACAGGTCTTGCTACATACGCACATGCTGCTTTCATATTTGAGAATGTATTTGAAAACTTGTACTATAACAAATGACTAAAAACCACTAAACCTTTTCCAAAGGCAACTTATACTTTAAAGCCTAGGAACATTCCTATTATTATTCCACTATAGGACGGCCCAGTCTAGGCTGATGTTTGAGAATAATTGGGCCCCGACTATTCTGAGAATTGGCAGTCCATAAAAGTTGTTTGGTGATCCCAGTATTTAACTGACAGCTGAATGCACAAAATAGAAGATGAGATCGGTCAGTGAATCCCTCTCTGCCACTCAGTAGAATCACGACTTACCTTCTACTATATTTTCTTACTTTTAACCCAGATACCCATATTTGCAGCAGGACTTCCTTACATTTGTAATTTAGTCAACCATCAGAAAGATCTATTGTACCACTTGTAGAGAAGGTAGTTTGATTGTTAGTTGTTTGCTGGCTCTGGCGATGAATCTTTATTGAGTCTTGAAATGTATCTTCATTTGAAGACAGATTTCATTTCCTTATCCAATGCATAATTTTATCCTTACTGTGCTGTTTATCAAACTCTGGAGATGATCTTGGTTATCATTTTCATTTTAGGAATCTATAGAGATTTTAGCTAGCCCCAATTTAAGGATAGTGAGTAAGTCATACTAACACTGAAAATAGCACAGTATTTTTGTTTTAGAACACTTGTGTGCTGGTTCATTTTCATCTCAAATAATTGTGCTTCACTAAGTATTTGCATGTTGCTGAATTTTTCAGTGTTTCTACTAAGCAGTTACATTTTTGACAGGGTAACAACTATTTATGCTGCCAGTGGGAAGAAATGAAGTTTAGATTACTGTATGTGTTTAATAAACTATCACATATATTGCAAAAACATTTGGTTTCCATGACATCTCACTTTTATAAATAATTACTTAATCTGCTTTTTACAACTGTTAAAAGTTAAATTCTTACAACCAATTAAAACATTTGTTATGTTTGTTTTCAGTTTTAAATGGTAACCCATCTTGATTCTGGAATCAATCCTGGATATATTTCCATTTAACTAGACAAGGTGGCTTCTCGAAATTCTTATTTTACTTTTTTTCACAAATAACTGAGAGTTTACACTAAAAAGAGAAAGTATTTTGAGGAGCTATATTTTCTTGCTATTAAGTGTTTTCTAACTGCTGGAGTCTTTCCATGACTACTCAAAGTAATAATTACAAAACTAAGCAAATAAATTAATCTTTTAAACCTGATGCTTGATTTGAACTCAAATCAAAGTAGTGAAATTGAAGCTAAATATTCAGAATCAACAAACCTAATTTCTTGAATAAATTTTCTCTTCGAAGAAAATACAATCGAGGAAATTGAAATTTTCTTACCTGCCTAATGTTTGGTTGAATTCAACACAAATGTATTTAGAATAAGTGATGTTTAATACTTCAAGTTCGGCATGAAAGAATCTCTGAATAAAGAGTTCAATGAATATCATCAAAAGAAAGAGGTCTATCATCAAAAGCATTTCATTTTGCACTCATCAGGACAGATGCAAAAATGTATCAAATTTAAAAAATGGTACCAATATATAACCACATGTAAAAAGGTTGGATGCCAAATTAATTCAGTTGGTTAAAACATTCAATATGTGTGGATGTCGGGTAACTGGGGCATTTTAGCAACAGATGAAACCAGTAGGTTAGGAGTTAAAAGCTCTTCAAATGCCATTGTGTATCCAATGGAGTTGTTGATGATCAAGGTATTAATATCTTTAAAGATTTTAAGGAGGGCATTTCTTACTTTGCTAAATTTCAGATGAAAATCTTTTCTGGTGCTTTAAAATATCTGATATGAAATTAATAAGTCAGCTTCTACCTGGGTCTTAGTAGACTAGAGTCCAGCCCCTTACTCTCATGTAACTACAAATTATTCTCCATAGGTTGAACTTGTCATGGAAGTGTAGATTATTAACTTATCCAACAGGTGTGCTTTGGATGTCACATTGAAGAAATTCTGTTCCAGAGTTATCTGAGCTAGAAATGCTTGGGCACCAAAGTGGAATTGTTCCTTTCCTTGAAATGAATATCACTTCTGTCTATCCTCCATCTACAAAGCACAAGTCAGGAATGTGATGGAATACTCATTTACCTGGATGGGTGCAGCTCCAAAAACACACAAGTAGTTTGACACCATCCAGGACAAAACAGTCTGTTGACTGGCCTCACATCCACTTCTTCCACCACCAACACTCAGTCACAGCAATGTGCACTGCAGAAATTCACCAAGGCTCCTTAGACAGCAGCTTCCAAACCCACAACTACTTCCATCTAGAAGGATAAGGACATCAGATCCATGGGAACGCCACCATTTGCAAATTCCCCTCCCCGCCACTTACCATCCTGACTTGATTTGCTCCCTTACAGCATTGTGGTTCTACCTTAAGCAGCAGCTCAAGAAGGCAACTAACCACCAACTTTTCATTGGCAACTAGGGACTGTCTATAAATGTTGGCCTAGGCAGCGATGTCCACATCCCATGAATGAGTTTTTAAAAATTTAATGCCAAACTCAAAGAGACAGCAACTACACTGCTGCTGTCATTCTTAAATATAGAAACTATGTAACTGCCTGGATAGATTATTCTGATGTTAGTCTTGTATAGACAGAATTAGGGAAAGAGAACAGTATGAAGGGGCCACTACCTATTTATTATCATGTGGTAAATGGAGAGTTAAATACTTTTCAATAAAGAACATAATTGCTCAGGCTGTTGGCAGGACTGTTTGAAAAGATTTATTTAACATGGGTTTGTTTCATATAGGAAAACTTGAATTAATTAAGTAGAGCGTCAAACATTAGACACTAAACACTCATTAATTATTCTCAGATTCATTCAGCAAATCTACTCTGGCACAAACACTGACAGAGGTCAAATATGGCACTTGTTGCAGGAACTGATCCTGACCTGAAGGCTTCACAATAGATTTGGAATGACAACCTGATGTCATTTTTAATGAATAAACATCTGAAAGGTGACCACACTTAATTTGAAAAAGCAAATACCTGATACTCTGATTAAAGAATTGAAATAGCTTAATAGAAGTCCAAAATGTGGTTCTAACAGCAATATATTACCAGATAATACTCAGCCAGTTAACACTTTCAACAAACTCATGAATATCAATTGAACAGCAATGTTAAATGTCATGTTTCGCTGTCATATCATAATTGCATAAAGACATTTGGTGTTTATATAATTTGACAGTGACACTCAGCATTATAACATTAATAAAAAAAAAACTTTAAATAGAAACTAGTTCAGGAACACAGTTAAAGCTCTATGACCATGGATCCAAGCCAATTTTCAATAGTGTAATACTTCCTCCATATTTGGTTTTCAATCTAACTTAAAAATCAATATTTTTGAGTGTATAACTGATTTACTTGTTTTTGTTTTTGGCAGTTTATTTCTAGGAGTTGTTCTTCAAGGCCCCAATCAGTCTATGATAAAGAAGGATCTTCAATGGCATGGGCAGGGTCACAACTGAATGACACTGTGATGGCATATCTTGTACCCCACTCTACCTTTTCCACGTAATGAAGATTTTCTGAACCAGATGTGAAGAAAGAAACGCGACCTGCAGCATGAAAAGATGCAACAATTAACTCAGATAAAGTTGTAAGACATGTGTTTACATTTAAAACCACACTGAAAATACTGCTGCTATCTTCATCATTCAAACATCAATATATCCAGAAAATGTCAGGTTTTATTTTACAAAGTACTACTGGAGAATACATGTCACCTTGAACTATTTAACTACAGGTGAAAATATGTTTAACGGTTTGATTGTTTCCGAAGACACATATCCAAAGAAGGCTGAAAATTGAAAACCTCTCAAAGATTACATTCTTTTGACTGTGGTTTAGTTCATATTAACTAGCGTCCGATTGTGTCTGCTTGAACAAAACCACAGCCACATACCAATAACAATACAGAAAAGTTATATCAAATTAAAATGACTGAAATCATTACAACAGCCGCGCATAGAGAGGACTAGAGTTGCACTGATGCTAAATAATTATATAGAATAAGGACAATAGGTAAGTAACTTGCCCCTCCGTTATCTTCAGAGGAAGACAAGAAACTATATTGCTTACCAGTGGTTTGACCACAGAAAACTGTAGTACACATTTAAAATGTGGTAAAATAATGCAACAGTTATAACAAATATTGGTATTTCAATGCAAAGGACTGTTGTGCTACCTACAGACATCATGGGTATTGGAGAATATCAACTCAGCAAGGGGTCAAGTTCGGAAACTTCAACCCCTATTGAATGCAGTGCTAGCCTTGGTTCAGTGGCAGCACTTAGGCAGAAGGCCGTGGTTCAAACTGAAAGCCACAGCTGGAGACATAATCCGAGATAGCACGCTGGTGAAGTACTAAAGAAACACTGCTCCACTAATGAGATGGTTAACCAACCTTCCCCCACAGTCAGCACATCCTCACCTTCACTTTCCCAGCTAAATGATAAAAGATCCCACGCCATGAGTTAAAGAGATGGAGAGTTCTCCAAGTGACCTTGCCAATATTTATTATCCAACAAACATCACTGAAAAAACCATGAATACATGGTGAAATACCCTATTTCTGGATGTTGAGCTGTATTGAACACAGATTGGATTCTACCTTTCCCTGCATTAAAGCAGGTACACTCCACTTGTCATTAGTTCCAAAGTGTCATGATATTCCTCTCCAATGCACAGTTCAATCTAGTAACTGTAGAGATATCTTCAATGCAAAGTCATTGTAGTTTCATGAATGTGACCTCAGCGTTTTTAGTCAGTACAAATTATAGAAGTATCAATAGATGAATATAGGATATTGAATACCACTTTGTGCTGCATTTTGTCATTAAGTGGTTTGAAAGCTTAAACATTGCATTCTGCACCTCACAACAACAGTTTTGTCGTATAGCATGCATACACCCTCAAAATGCACTAAGGACTGTGCCTATTTTACAAACAGCTACTTTCTTTTTTCTTCAGTCAGTCATGTTAAGAGCTTGCAGATGATGTTTTATGCCTAATACTTTTAAAGATAACAGAAGATTAGAACAATAAAAAATAAACTGGCCAGTCCTGGAATTTATAACAATAATCTCACTTCTGATGTGAACAATTAACAGAAAACTGGCAGTACAAGTGCTGTTTACTTTAAATAACCTTTGGAACAAGGGATTTCTTAAATTTCAATGAATTTATATTTAACATACTCATATAATTTTTCAAGTTATATCTAGTCTACTATACAGAGATAAAGGCATATTAAATTTTAATAAAAGTTGACACTTTAAAAGATATAATATGAATTAATATTAGCAGGACTAGAGTTCAAATCTCCAAAACTCTTGTACATATTTTTAGTCAGTAAAAGAAGTACCGACTTTATAAAGTTACATGAATGTAGACCAAATGCAGGGTTATTCAAAGCACAAAATGGAGTATGAAGCAAAGTTAATGAACAGTGACCTTTAATTCTAGAAGTAAATGTAATCCATAGTATAAAACTTCATAACAATATTATTATGCATTGTGATTGAAACAGTGTCTCGGCAAGGTACCTGTTCTTGACAAAAAAGTTAATTTGATTTTATTTTGAACAGTTGAACTGCTGAACAGAGAGGCAGCTGCACAAATGGATCTTCTCCTAATTCTTCAAACTCTTAATTTAATTTTGTTTTGTCATTGGAAATTAGTAACAATCTGAAATATTCAAGGTTTTCAATTGTGATGTTGATAAAGGTAGATTTTCAAAGTAAAACAGCTAAAGTCTAAACGTATATTTTGACCCATCTCCTGGATATAACTTTGAATTGAAAGTTAGGAAATGATCAAACTATTCATCTCCTGTCTTAATTCCATCATTATGGAAAGTCTACACATTATCAACCCTGCTGAGCCTCCATCAAACAGTGTCAATTGCCAGGTTTATGCACTTTATTCTGCAGACTTAAAGATATACTCCATGCGTTTTGAGAATAAAATACATTCCAGAGTACAAAACAGGCTCAGCGCAGTTTGTTTACTGAGGTGAATATGCAAAAGGTTTTATTGTTACACTGCCACGTTTCTTACTTATTCCTTCAAACTCTGATAGGACGAGGAATGGCTTGGCTTTTTTATTCATTTCATGTTATGTGGAAATGGCACAATGTAGTCTGGGGATACTGGTGTCAACAAATTTAACTTATTTTCCTAAAGTCATTTTAGGAAAACGAGGTGTAAACATTTCTGATGAATAATCTTAACTGCTTTGTGTTACTTCTGTGCTTGTATTGATCATGGGCCCTGAGTAGAATTTACAAGTGTTGTTGAAAAAAGTCTTGAGCAATGTACGCACGAACTATTCATGCTGTTTATCATGTGTAAGTACTTATAGAATGTTGACCTAATACTAGAAAATCATCACAAATGCATACAGCAAAACAGTCAGTCACCCAATATTCAATGTGCTCTTTATGTCTGATTAAAAGCTACCTCCATTTCTCATGCATTCTTCAGGCAATGACTAACTATTCCTTTCAGAAAAGGTTTTCTTACACCAGATTTCTCCCGGTCAAGACCAAACCATTTCAATTCCTCTGTAAAATATTGCCTTTTTTTAAAATCACATTTGTACATACTTGTGAAGAAATGAGCAAGTGAGTAGATTAAATGATCTCCATGTTATCAATTCTTCCACCAAGAGAAGTACATAAAAATTGTCCCTGCTGACAACAATAGCATTTTTCTCACTTCAATGTGTCAAAGTTAAAGTACTCATTGGATTATAAGTTATGGATCTAAAGCTACATTCTACTACTGTTAATGCAAATTGCACAACATCTTTAAACAATGATCTCATTCGACGTAACAGCACTGTTCACCTCCATCAACAGCGACCTGGCAAAGGAAACACTTACCACACTTTTAGAACAGACCATCACACACAC
>NC_057733.1:24389339-24393893 GCF_004010195.1 Chiloscyllium plagiosum | reverse complement strand
CCAGGAGAAAGATATAAATAGAAAGCAGGAGACAACAGCTTCACTTCACTTGGAGGTCGCCACTGATAATGTTACCTAGCCAGGTCATGAAACGTCTGGATATCAAACCCACAGCTCAGCGAGCAAACCTACACCCTAAATCTTTAAACAGTAATGGCTTATTGTCCAGTTGCCACCTCTTTTTTTCAATTTTTCTTGAATATTTGAAAAAAATTTATGAATTTTGGAAAGAGGTTAGAATAACTAGTCAGAGCTTGGGTCAGGCCATCCTGTAATCAAGGGGCTTTGACAGGAATTAAACTGAAAACTTACAAAACATCACATTTTTAAAGATTGATTTCTGAGCTCATAACCTTGTCCTCCAGAAAATTCTGAGCTCATTTATGGAAGAAATTGGAACACAATAAAATACAGTTCTTGCCAACAACAATGAAGAGGAAAAGATCCATGGATACATCAAAAGTCTGTTAAAGACACAGGCATCCCATACAATTAATTCCTCATTTTGGTAAAATATCTGAAGATTAAGAATACTTGGCAAATTAAACACCAAATGCTTACAGAAAACTCAGTTCCTTTAAAATACTTTTTTCAAAGGAATGGAAAATCTTATGAATTTATTTTTGTCCTTTTAAAAATTAAATGATCTCAAGTAATCAAGTATAATCTCCAACATTGTAATATAGTAACATTGTAATATAGTTAAAATCTTGAATCTGTGCCCATTTACCTTTACTTACCATCATCATAGACTTAGGAAGATACATATCAATTTTTCATTGCAGTTTATCAGATATCCTCTCACTGCCACCTAGTGTTACCACTCTATTAGGTTTACTGATCAATACTGATTTTCAGAGTCAAGGATTATATAAGTACAATTTAAATAGGAAAAAATATTATATAGAACAGTTCAAATATTTATATATATGATTGATCTTGCAGTATCGTATTGTGGTTACAAACATCACTAACAATAATAGAACATCAAGATTTTAAAGAAACCATGATTCTCTGTTCTTTTTGTACAAAGCATCATAAAATTGTTCAGTTCAAAAGGAAGTCATTTTTGCATTGGATCTTTTCATTTGGTTGCTCTTTCCCTACATCTTGCAATGCTTTTTTCTTTAAGTATTTATTCAATTCCCTTATGAAGGGTGATTTGTTTTAAACAATAAAATTACCAAATAAAGCAATTGATGTCAGCATTTCACCAAGTGCACCAATTTATTTTGTATCATTACACCTTGGCTATGGGAAGTCCTGGTTATTTTCTTTAACCGGGCAAAGAAAATAATTTGATTTGCACACAGCTCCTGAACAATTATGTTTGAAATTTAGCGAGATTTGCATTTGTTAGTGGCAAACTGTTTTGCAGTATAATTTAGAGAGCATATTTGGTGATTTGAAGCAGTGCTCAGAATTTTAAACATTTTCGCTGCTTCCTTGGGTGACCAGGTATGGAAGTGAAAAATGAAATTTGTTGGCTTGTTTGTTTCCTGGGCTGCAACTCTACAGAAACCGCCAGCCTTTTGAAGAAAATGAAGAAACTGGAATCTAAACATGTTTATATTGTATGTTTTCTAAAAGTGAAATGGAGACCTATGAGAAGTAAATGTTTAGGTTTTGCTGTAAAAAGATGCTTGATTTCACCTGTTACAATTTTGAGTCTTGCCTGTAATATTAGCAATTGTTTGTAACATTTCTGAGTTAGCAAAAAGTGCTGCATGATCATTCCTCAGCTTTTACCTGCTGGAGCATCCATATTGGTCCTAGAGATAATTTTCATTAAACAGGGTTAACAGGCAGAGATGGGGGTGGAATTACCGTCTGAAATTCCAGTATCCCAACAACTTCACTTCAAAATAAAAACCTAAAGTGGTGAATTTCGAAATCAGTTTTGAAAATAGTAAACACAACTTTGTCGGATCAAGAATGTTTGTGCAGTTCATCCAATATGTTAATGCACCATCCGCGCAGAGTTAAGTAAAGGCACTTTAAAAAGGAAGATAATTTGCTGCCAAACTCCACAAATAAATATACAGATGCAGTTCTGTTTCATAATATTTTGCGTTAAACAGATGCATTGTGTTATACAAAACTAAAATCAGTCATAAGTGTTCTTACCATAGTTTTCAAAAGTAAAAGGAAAGAATGCACTTTCCTATGGAGTGCAGCACAAATGTTTAGTCCAGAATTCAAGTCTTCCTATTTACTAAAGAAGATATGCATCCCCCAACAGCAGTTTAAGAAATGAAGCTTAGGGAGCCAGTCCCTTTACAGTATTTCCAATATGGTTAGAATTAATTAACTTCATTTCCATTCCCTTCTGATGTGTGAAGATAAACTTGTCACCTCACATTATGATGTTATAGAGAGGTAAATAGAAACACTAAACACCAAAAAGGTTAGTTCTCTGTTAATAAAGAAGAACCGTGGAGCAAGAATACTTCCATCCAATAAATGTACTGGAGGAAAATATGTCAGCTCCAAAGAACATGAAATCCAGAAATTATCCAATTTCAAGGAGGTTCAGAAAAATAGAACTCCTGAACCCACTTCATCTATTTCAGAAGTAGATATCTGCTCAACTCTCTGCTCAGTTCAACCTTTTCCTCCCATCTCAGAGTTAATCGGAAAAGCTAGAATAAGAACTGAAATGACTTTGGTGCAGCTAATTTCATTTCATTGTACTGGTGTTAGTAATTGTGTAACAGTAGAATGATAACTTTCTATACTTCATAAGTCTGCTCCATACTGGTATTCTGCTCCTCTCTCTAAATTGATAGAGCATCTTATAATGTTAAGGAGGGAATGCTCATGTGCCATTTACTTTATCAGTCCTCAAGTTGGCTTTATCACACAGCTGTTACAGCACAAGAGGCCACCATTTGGTCTATCATGACTGCACCAACTCTCCGAATGAGCAATTCACTCAGTGCCATTCCCCCGTTTCTCCCAAAAACCCTGACATTCTTCATTTTTAAATAAAATCCAATAATAATCTAAACGTCTCCTGGTTCAATTCCATTTGCCTCCACTTTCTCAGGCAGCATGTCCCACGGTAAGTAATGAGTACTGACCCTCGAGCATCTGTTAGGATTCATAGTGAAAACATAGAAAGAGCTCCAACATAGCAGCTCATGCAACATCAGCACCATGGTGGTTCAACACAACCAGGAGGACTTACACATCTGTGAATAGTCCACTCTGCTCTTTGAGTCAGTGCTGCCCTTCAATAAAGAGCGTGGTTTAACTGATTCACATCAACTCTTCATTCCAGCATATCCCCAATTATCTTTCACCCTTTTGATAATCAGGGATCTATCCACCTCTGCCTTAAAAATAATTAAATATTCTGTATCCACTATCTTTTGACAGAGAATTCCAAAGACTCTCAAACGTCTCAGAGAAGAGGCTTCCTCATCTCTGTTTTAAATGGATACCTCCTTAATTTTACACTATGACCTCCAGTTCTAGATTCCCCCACAAGAGGAAATATCCTCCCAATCCCCCTTTGAGGAGCAGGCTACTGAAAGGAGAGCAAGGGGACCATGCCTGTCCTGAAAGGGAATTTGAGATGACACTCATCTTGCGAGAAACCCTCCACTCTGCTATCCACAACTACACATGGAGCAGCAAGGACAGCAGTTCATGAGACTAACAAATCTTTATGTTTATCTCCTGTTTATTCACAACCCGTAAATCCCACTCCCACTCCCAGAAAGAGCTCCACATCCAGGTCCAATTGTAGCACCACATGAAGTAACACCTCTAAGAACAAAGACTCCAAATCCTTTTAAGAATTTTTTTTATATTCACTCGTGGAACGTGGGCATCACCAGCTGGGCCAACATTTATTACCTGTCCTTTGCCATTGAGATGGAGAATGCGCTATCAAGGTGTTCGTCCCAACCCCCCACCAGTACAGAGGCATTCACCCGAAACCCACTGAGAGTAGGCTCAGGGTCATATTCTGGTAGCATAGCACTGACATGCAGCAAGTTCCTTCACATGATGGGCGGGCCCGTCTGCCTCTCTCAGACCATAACAGTTTAAGCAAAAGGACAGGTTTGCTACTGCAACACAGCTACGTTTAAACTAAATAGCGGGGGGGAGGGGACAAACTGGATGTTTAAGAAGGAAATTGAAGGGAAAGTTAGAACAAGGAAAGTCAAGAAAGACAACTGTATCAATGAGGCAGAAAGGGATCATGCTGTAAGGTTGAGTGAAATAGGAGTTGATGGGAAGGGTGAGGGCAGTCACAAATTAAAAATACTATACATGAATGCACGAAGCATTAGAAATAAGATGGATGACCTTGAGGCTCTTTTGGAAATTGGCAGATATGATATTGTGAGGATAACTGAGACATGGCTTCAAGTGGACAGGACCTGGGAAATGAATATTCAAGGCTACATGTGCTATCGTAAGGACAGACTGACGGGCAGAGGGGGTGGGGTGGCCTTGTTGGTAAGGGATGATATGCAGTCCCTTGCGCGGGGGGACCTAGAATCAGAGGATGTAGAGTCAGTGTGGATAGAGCTGAGAAAT
>NC_057733.1:24322461-24388373 GCF_004010195.1 Chiloscyllium plagiosum | reverse complement strand
GGAGGTGGCTCGAGAAATCGTGGATGCATTGGTGATTATTTTCCAGATTTCGATAGATTCGGGATCAGTTCCTGCGGATTGGAGGGTGGCTAATATTATACCACTTTTTAAGAAAGGTGGGAGAGAGAAAGCATGAAATTATAGACCAGTTAGTCGACGTCAGTGGTGGGAAAGACGCTGGAGTCAGTTATAAAGGATGAAATTACGGCACATCTGGATAGCAGTAACAGGATAGGTCAGAGTCAGCATGGATTTATGAAGGGGAAATCATGCTTGACTAATCTTCTGGAATGTTTTGAGGATGTAACTCTGAAGATGGACGAGAGAGATCCAGTAGATGTAGTGTACCTGGACTTTCAGAAAGCTTTTGATAAAGTCCCACATAGGAGGTTAGTGAGCAAAAATTAGGGCGCATGGTATTGGGGGCAAAGTACTAACTTGGATTGAAAATTGGTTGGCTGATAGGAAACAAAGAGTAGTGATAAACGGCTCCATTTCAGAATGGCAGGCAGTGACCAGTGGGGTACTGTAGGGATCAGTGCTGGGACCGCAGCTTTTTACAATATATGTTAATGATATAGAAGATGATATTAGCAATAACATTAGCTGATTTGCTGATGATACTAAGCTGGGTGGCAGGGTGAAATGTGATGAGGATGTTAGGAGATTACAGGGTGACCTGGACAGGTTAGGTGAGTGGTCAGAAGCACGGCAGATGCAGTTTAATGTGGATAAATGTATGGTTATCCACTTTGGTGGCAAGAACAGGAAGGCAGATTACTACCTAAATGGAATCAATTTAGGTAAAGGGGCAGTACAGAGAGATCTGGGCGTTCCTGTACACCAGTCAATGAAAGTAAGCATGCAGGTACAGCAGGTAGTGAAGAAGGCTAATAGCATGCTGGCCTTCATAACAAAAGGGCTTGAGTATGGAAGCAAAGAGGTTCTTTTGCAGCTGTACAGGGCCCTAGTGAGACCACACCTGGAGTACTGTGTGCAGTTCTGGTCTCCAAATTTGAGGAAAGACATTCTGGCTACTGAGGGAGTGCAGCATATGTTCACGAGGTCAATTCCTGGAATGGCGGGACTACCTTACGATGAAAGACTGGAGCGACTGGGCTTGTATACCCTTGAGTTTAGAAGACTGAGAGGGAATCTGATTGAGACATAAAAGATTATTAAAGGATTGGACACTCTGGAGGCAGGAAACATGTTTCCGCTAATGGGTGAGTGCCAAACCAGAGGACACATCTTAAAAATACGGGGTAGACCATTTAGGACAGAGATGAGGAGAAACTTCTTCACCCAGAGAGTGGTGGCTGTGTGGAATGTTCTGCCCCAGAGGGCAGTGGAGGCCCAGTCTCTGGATTCACTTAAGAAAGAGTTGGATAGAACTCTCAAGGATAGTGGAATCAAGGGTTATGGAGATAAGGCAGGAACAGGATACGGATACGGATCAGGGGCACCCCGGGCAATGATGGTACACACACAGGGTCACCCAGGGCAGTGATGGTACACACTGGGTCACCCTGGTCGGTGATGGTACACACACAGGGACACCCAGAGCGGTGATGGTACACACACAGGGTCACTCAGGGCGGTGATGGTACACACAGAGGGTCACCCAGGGCGGTGATGGTACACACAGTGGGTCACCCACGGTGGTGATGGTACACACACAGAGTCACCCATGGTGGTGATGAGTCAGTAATGGACTTATTTTGCCCAAAGAACATCATTGTGATTCTTGCTCCATAATATTGCAAATGCAAAATGGCAATGCACTTAACGCAGAAGAAGGTGTAATATTTTAGAATAGACATTTACTTATAGGTTTTATGGACAAATTGCAAAACATTCAAATGGCAGAATAGGTAAAATTACCCACCTCTGCTCCAATGGGTTTATCTTGCGCCTGTAAGTTTTGAGAATATTCACCTTTCGTTTGTCATTTTATTTTTATTCTGACCCAGTTTCAATTCTGCATTCTCAGGAGTTTAAATGTTGCTTGCATTTGGAATCAGTTGTACTATTTGCATTTGTCCCTTCCAGAAAGATATAAGCACACAAAAGGGCGGGCTCTTTCTCTGTTGTGCCTCAACATGCCACATCACAGTGGCCAGTCAGTCTTTTTTAAAGAAATACTTTATTTTTCCATATTAAAACTGTTTAAACTGGTGCCTTAAAATAAAACACAAGAGTCTATGAGCATACAGTTACAGTCTAAGATAAGGGAATATAATCCTACCTGAAATACCACTGCCTAATGGAAGGAATACAGCATGGTTACTGTCCTTTGGCTGAACGTTAAAACAGAGTGGGTTTGTCTTTTTGTTACAGTGGCTAAGATGGGTGTTAAAGGTCCCATGAATCTCTCCTAAAAAAAGCAGAAAATTTTTTGGCATTCAATTGACATCTCCCTCAACCATCTTTGCCAAAGGCAAATTAATTTGCTCTTCATCTGAATGATGTTTTGTGGATTGCTTTCATTTCAAAATAAATTAACTGCATGTGAAACACTTTGAACCCTTTAGGGAATATGATAAATCACTTACATAAATGTCAGACTTTATTTCTTAGAGGAAACTAGTATGTGGGAATGCGAGACTGAGCCGTGAACATAAGACATACTTTGGAAAGAGTTAGTAGACACTAAAAATATGGATGAGGAGACTTGGGAGGGGGGGGCAGCGGGGTGGGGAAGAAAATGAAAACAGAGCAGAGAGAGTCACAGAGTCATAGAGCACAGAATCAGACCCTTCGGTCCAACCAGTCCATGTTAAACATAATCCCAAACTAAACTAATCTCACCTGCCTGATCCTGGCCCATACACCTCCAAACCCTTTAAACAAATGTCTTTAACATTGAAATTGTCCCCACATCCACCAAATCCTCAGGAAGTTCCTTCCACACACATACCACTTTGTCGAGAAAATTTGCCCCCATGTCTTTTCTTAAATCTCTCAATCTCCTATGCTCTAGTGAAAAAAGTCGCAGCCTTTCTTTAGATTAGATTAGATTACATTACAGTGTGGAAACAGGCCCTTCGGCCCAACAAGTCCACACCGACCCGCCGAAGCACAACCCACCCATACCCCTACATTTACCCCTTACCTAACACTACGGGCAATTTAGCATGGCCAATTCACCTGACCTGCACATCTTTGTGACTTGTGGGAGGAAACCGGAGCACCCGGAGGAAACCCATGCAGACACGGGGAGAACGTGCAAACTCCACACAGACAGTCGCCTGAGGCGGGAATTGAACCCGGGTCTCTGGCGCTGTGAGGCAGAAGTGCTAACCACCGTGCCGCCCCAAACTTTATAACTCAAAACTTCCATACCCGACAACATCCAAGCGAAGAACTCTTCAAATTCACAAAACAAAGATCAAACAGTACTAGAAAGGCAGTTGCTGAATGAATCAGCAGTGCCACTGATTTCCCTTTACCTCTTAAAATTATAATTTAATCGGTTTCACAAAATAGAATTACTCATGTATCACTGCAGTAGGAATCTGGAGCTCACTGCCTGTAAGAGTGGAGAGACCGAAGCCCTCATAACATTGTAGAAATAATCAGATGTGCACTTGCAATGCCAAGTATTAAAAGGCTATGGGCCAAATGCTAGGAGAAAGTGAGGACTGCAGATGCTGGAGATCAGACTCAAAAAGTGTGGTGCTGGAAATGCACAGCAGGTCAGGCAGCACCCGAGGAGTAGGAGAATCAATGTTTCAGGCAAAAGTCCTTCATCAGGAACCTAAGGCATAAAAGGCCATGGGCCAAATGCTGGAAAATGGGATTTAGAATGGTTAGGTGATTGCTTTTGACTCGCACAGATATGATGGGCTGAAGGGTCTTTTTCTGTACTGTGGATCTCTATGAGTATCACTGCTATTGGTTCCTAATTTGATTAAGTCTGCAGCTTTGATCTACTTGACAGTAAAAACATTTTCCCCAGTCCAGAGACTATATCATGTGTACAACACGAGGGCTTTTCCACCAAATGATAAACTACATTTCAAATCTATTTGGATGAGGGAGGCAAACGTTTTGTTAGAAAAACATGAATTAAACTGCGACCATTTTATAATCACAATCACTTTGATGATAATCAAGGTTAGAAATACATTAAAACTCATTTCCACAGGTAATTTACAGCTTAGATCTTACGTTATTTGTCAACAAAAAGAAGTCAAACTTTTCCATCATAAGTGGTAAAAATCAAAACATTTAAAAGGAATATAGTTGCATTTGCAGGAGTATTCAAATATTGAAAACATAAGTGGCATAGATTTGTGCTTTCTGTTAACTTTTATGTCACATACATGAAAACCTAGCACTACGCCACGGCTGAAGGTATCTTGTAAAATTCTCAAATTACACCATCCTGATTTATTCATGCTACATAAAATGTCTGTTCACCTTTCCCATTCAAAAACAGAAGTAATGACAGGAGACAGATAGGACAAGCACAATCCATAGCTCACCCCAGTTTTCTACTGTCTGCCAGAGGATGATTTCAGCTCCTTGGCATATCATACCAAAACGTCAAGATAAATGTATTTACTTAATTGCCTATGGACAACATTGACATAACTGCTTTACTCTCACATAAATCAGGTTTCACACATACTTGAAACTGTCATTGCCCAATGTAATCCTCGCTGAAGGTTAAAATAGTATCCTGTATTCTCCCAAAATGTTTGGATGACTCAGGGCCCTTTAAAAATGGCCGTTAGGATCTAATTCTTATTCCCATTTCTGGCAAGTGTAGCCAGCATGGCATGGGGATGTGGGTGTGGATAACCAGCCCACCTTTACCAATTCCATTGTGGCAGATGGCCTTTAAATTCCCCTGCAAAATTTGTGCGTTGAACTAATCCCGTAAGCAGCCAGGGTTGACAGGCTCATCAAATGTGTTGTGAATCACAAGGAAACACCAGTCCCAAATGGGGAGCCCCCTGAAAATATAGTCATTTGCTTTTGGAACTTTTTTTTGTCTGGCAAGTTATTTAAAGCATTCAATGTTCAAATGCAATGAGATCTGGACAATACCCAGACTTGTAATCATTGTGAGTACAAGAGTAAACAGAGGCTAGGAATTCTGTGGTGAGTAACTCACCTCCTGTCTCCGCAATGCCTACTCACCATCTGAAAGCCACAAGTCAGGAATGAAATGGAATATTCGCCACTGGCCTGGATGGAATATTCGCCACTGCAGCTCCAACAACACTCATGCAGATTGACACCATTCAGGACAAAGCATTCCACTTGATTTGCACCAAATCCACAAGCATCCACGCCATCCACCCCAACACGCAGTACCAGCAGTGTGTATTTCTAGAAGATGCACTGTAGAAGCTCAACAAAGATCCTCAGACAGCACCTTTGAAACTCACAATTACTTGCATCTCAAAGGACAAGCAGATACATGGGAATACCACCGGCTACAAGTTGCCCTCCAAGTCACTCATCATCCTCACTTGGAAAATATATTGTCATTCCTTCACTATCACTGCATCAAAATCTTGGAAATCCCTCCCTAATGGCATTGTGAGTCTACCTACAGCACATGGACTACAGCAGTTCAAGAAGGCAGTTCACCCCCCACCTTCTCAAAGGGAACTAAGGATTGGTAGTCAGCAACACCCATGAGTGAATAAAAAAAAAAGCTATTTGCTTTGAAATTTTTAAAAAACTGTCCTTTTAGTTTCAATAAATAGATGCTTGAATTTTAATTCCGAAATGCTTTTATTGCAATGGTTGATCACAGGTTTCTACTTTGCAAGTGATAATTGATCCTTACATTGATCAGCATTGTGAACATGCTGTGATATATCAGAATACAATTCCCATTGGTAACAGTACTATTACACATTCAGAACTAAAGAAAATAGTACTTGGGAACTCTAGCATCATGATCTGAATTGATTTAGCAGAAGGACATTAGGTTGTGGGCAAATAAGACAGTTAGAGTCATAAAGATGTACAGCACAGAAACAGACCCTTCAATCCATGCCGACCAGATATCCCAACCCAATCCAGTTCAACCTGCCAGCACCTGGCCCTTATCCCGCCAAACCCTTCCTGTTCATATACCCATCCAGATGCCTTTTAAATATTGCAGTTGCACTAGCCTCCATCACTTCCTCTGGCAGCTCATTCCATATACATACTATCCTCTGCGTGAAAAAGTTGCCCCTTAGGTCTCTTTTATATCTATCCCCTCTCACCCTAAACATATGCCTCTAGTTCTGAGCTCTTCCACCCCAGGGAAAAGACTGTCTACTTATCCTATCAATGCGCCTCATGATTTTATAAACCACTATAAGGTCACCCCTCAGTGTCCAACGGCTCCAGGGAAAACAGCCCTAGCCGATTCAACCTCTCCCTGTAGCTCAAATCCTCCAACCCTGGCAACATCCTTGTAAATCTTTTCTGAACCCTTTCAAGTTTCACAACATCTTTCCGATAGGAAGGAGACTAGAATTGCACGCAATATTCCAACACTGGCCGAACCAATGTCCTGTACAGCTGCAACATGACCTCCCAACTCCTGTACTCAATACTCTGTCCAATAAACAAAAGCATACCAAGCGTCTTCTTCATTATCCTATCTACCTGTGACTCCACTTTCAAGGAGCAATGAACATGCACTCTAAGGTCACTTTGTTCAGCAACACTCCCCAGGACCTTACCATTAAGTGTATAAGTCCTGCTAAGATATGCTTTCCCAAAATGCAGCACCTTGCATCTATCTAAATTAAACTCCATCTGCCACTTCTCAGCCCACTGGCCCATCTGATCAAGATCCTGTTGTAATCTGAGATAACCTTCTTCACCTCCAATTTTGGTGTCATCTGCAAACTTACTAACTGTACCTCTTGTGCTCACATCCAAATCATTTATATAAATGATGAAAAATAGTGGACCCAGCACCGATCCTTGTGCCACTCCACTGGTCACAGGTCTCCAGTCTGAAAAACAACCCTCCATCACCACCCTCTGTCTTCTACCTTTGAGCCAGTTCTGTATCCAAATGGCTAGTTCTCCCTGTATTCCATGAGATCTAACCTTGCTAACCAGTCTCCCATGGGGAACCTTGTCGAACGCCTTAGTGAAGTCCATACAGATCACGTCTACCATTCTGCCCCCATCAATCCTCTTTGTTACTTCTTCAAAAAACACAGTCAAGCTTGTGAGACATGATTTCCCATGCACAAAACCATGATGACTATCCTGAATCAGTCCTTGCCTTTCCAAATATATGTACATCCTGTTCCTCATGATTCCTTCCAACAACTTGCCCACCACCAACGTCAGGCTCACTGGTCTATAGTTCCCTGGCTTGTCCTTACTGCCCTTCTTAAACAGTGGCACCACTTTAACCAACCTCCAGTCTTCCGGCACTTCACCTATCGATTGTGACTATCGATGATACAAATATCTCAGTAAGAGGCCCAGCAATCAATTCTCTAGCTTCCCACAGAGTTCTAGGGTATACCTGATCAGGTCCTGGGGATTTATCCACTTTTATGCGTTGCATGACATCCAGCACCTGCTCCTCTGTAATATTGACATTTTTCAAGATGTCACCATCTATTTCCCTACATTCTATATCTTCCATGTCCTTTTCCACAGTAAACACTGATGCAAAATACTCATTTAATATCTGCCCCACCCCCTGTGGCTCCACACAAAGGCTGCCTTGCTGATCTTTGAGAGGCCCTATTCTCTCCCTAGTTACCGTTTCGTCCTTAAGGTATTTGTAAAAGCTCTTTGGATTCTCCTTAATTCTATTTGCCAATGCTATCTCATGTCCCTTTTTTGCCCTCCTGATTTCCCTCTTAAGTATACTCCTACTTCCTTTATACTCTTCTAAGGATTCACTCAACGTATCCTGTCTACACTTGACATATGCTTCCCTCTTTTTCTTAACCAAACCATCAATTTCTTTCATCATCCAGTATTCCCTATACCTACCAGCCTTTCCTTTCACCCTGACAGGAATATACTTTCTCTGGACTCTCGTTATCTCATTTCTGAAGGCTTCCCATTTTCGAGTCATTCCTTTACCTGCGAACATCTGCGCCCAATCAGCTTTTGAAAGTTCTTGCCTAATATAGTCAAAATTGGCCTTTCTCCAATTTAGAACTTCAACTTTTAGATCTGGTCTATTATGACAATATGGAGAAAGTGAGATCAGAGTCGAGAGTGTGGCACTGGGAAAGCACAGCAGGTCAAGCAGCATCGAGGAGAAGAAGAATTGATGTTTTGGGCATAAGCCCTTCATCAATATATCAATTTCAAAATATTTTCAATCATTATTCTTCCATGTGCCAAGGGTGACGATAGCAAGGCTAGCATTTGTTACCCATCCTTAATTGCCCTAGGTCCATTTTAGAGAGTCAATCACCTTACTTTCAATAGGGAGTCACATGTAGGCTAGACCAGGCGATGTACTTCCCAAAAGGATATTAGTGAACCAGTGGGTTTTTTAGAACATTAGATGATAGACAGTACTTTATAAAAACGTTTACCACTGCTGAGACCAGCCTTATATTCCAGATATATTAAATTCTACCAACTGTCATTTTGGGATCGGAAACTACGATTCTAGATCATAAGGCTTGGTCTCTAGGTTACGGACCATTGATAATACCGCTATGTCACAATCTCCCACTGATTATAATGATGCTGACATATGTTTTGGAGTTTAACTCTGGCTTCACTGGTTTCCGGGGCTTCCTTGAATTCACCAAAGTGAAGAGGCAATGTCAATTGAAGGGTTAGTAACCAAGACTGGGAAATATGCCAATGCACAGCTGCTTTCTGACTGGCTTGTGTAAAAGGCTTTCTTCAGAGTATTTGTCCTGAGAGGTTATTTTACCCACTTCTTAAGAGTCAGTTCATTTGGAGTTCTCGTCCATCACATCAGCACGTGTGACATTTACTCAAGACCTCAGAAGAGAGCCCACATGACCATCAGTTGCATACCCGCAGCAACATCAGGAGCAGCGATAACACCTTCAGTATTCCATCCTGTTCACAGACCTGTGACTCTTCAAAAGAGATTGAATCAGCAAAGGAACATGTTATGGGAAGCCCTATCTGTCACAGAAGATGTACTGGCAGAGGATAAGGGTCCTCACTGTTGTGAAATGTCAGTGTTTCAGCAGAGTCAAGGCCTCTGTCAGCTGGTGGCAAGCATTCTTTTTCCAGAGGGAAATAGCCCTGGACCTAGGGGAGATTGGTATGACATAGGCACAGGTTTAGGGTGAGAGGGGAAAGATATAAAAGAGACCTAAGGGGCAACTTTTTCACACAGAGGGTGGTACATGTATGTATTGAGCTGTCAGAGGAAGTGGTGGAGGCTGGTACAATTGTAACATTTAAAAGGCATTTGGATGGGTATATGAATAGGAAGGGTTTGGAGGGATATGGGCAGGGTGTGGCAGGTGGGACTAGATTGGGTTGAGATATCTGGTTGGCATGGATGGGTTGGACCGAACAGTCTGTTTCTGTGCCATACATCTCTATGACATTGGAAAAAAAAAATGAGGGGAGTGTCAGTGGTGGATGGAT
This sequence comes from Chiloscyllium plagiosum, assembly GCF_004010195.1. Classification (NCBI taxonomy): domain Eukaryota; kingdom Metazoa; phylum Chordata; class Chondrichthyes; order Orectolobiformes; family Hemiscylliidae; genus Chiloscyllium; species Chiloscyllium plagiosum. The sequence continues at coordinate 24,378,785 of NC_057733.1, read as the reverse complement.
AGGGTGAGGGATGGGGTGTGTCCATAGGTAAGTTGGTGTAAACAGTAATGTACTGAAGTAGGTTTAAGGAGGCGGTATGAGGAGTGATGGTCACATCTGGATGTAAATGACTGTACCCTTACCTCCAGCATTGCCTCTACTTTTCTTACTGGCTGCGCTAGCCTCTGAAGCCTGTGTGTGGCAGTGACTTCCAGAACTAGAAGTCAATGTCATGACTGACAAAGAAAATTACACTGATCACCATATGTGGAACATCAGAAGGGCTGGACGCTCACAGACACATACCTTTGAGGGAACACCTTCCCTGCTTGGGTCATTGAAATATTACCTTCATTATATCCACAAGTGTGGCCCCATACTCCTGCACCAATCTTGCACCAATTCAAACTCAGCTTCTTTCTCCCATCAAGATCACAGAACCACAGAAATGCAATGGCACAGAAAGAGGCCATTCAGCCTATTTTCTAAGATCCAGTCTTTTCCATATACCTCTGCTCATTGCTTCTATTTAAATAATCATCTTGCATGCCTCAATTGAGCCTGCCTCCACCACACTTCAAGCAATGCATTCCATACCTTTACAACTCACTTTGTGGAATTATTTTTCTTCCTGTATATTTCCTTCTTTTGCATAACACTTTAAAACTGTGCCCTTTAGTTCTCAACATGTTTCCAAGTGGGAACAGTTTCTCTGTATCCATTCCATCCAGATCCACATGAATTTGTAAGCTTCTATCTGATTTCCTCTCAGCCTTGTCCTGTCCAAAAAAAGCAATCCCAACATCTTCAACTTATCCTCATAACTGACCAGTCTCATCCCTCAAACCACTCTTGTAAACCTCTTCTGCAGTCATTTCAATACATTCGCATCCTTCTGATAGTGAGGCGTTCAGCTATAGTACTGTGTACAGTTCTGAGGTCTAACTCGTGCCTTATATAAGCTGAGCATAATCTCCCTGCTCTTGTACTCTATGGCCCTATTTATGAATCTTTGAATGTTGCATGGTTTATTAACAGCTCTCTCTCCTTGTCCTGCCAGCTTTAACAACTTGTGCACAAATACGCCTTGCATATTACATGCTTGGCATATCACCTTTAAATACTGGAGTTGAAACCCTGTCATGCCCCTGGATGCTAACAAGTCAAGAGGTCCAGAGATCATATGATAACGCAGTGGTTGGGTTTAACAAGTTAATAATAGATAGGCTGCAGAGATTTCTAGAGTTCTCGCAACTAGTGGAATACCCTCTCCCTACCCAGTCTCACTCCAACCTAAGCATGTCACTAAGTTAAAATCCAGTCCACAGGCACAGCAAGGGAGAACAAAAACAAATCAGAAAATATTAGGACTAAAAAAACCCAGTAGATGGAAATAAGTAGATAATACCAAAAAAGGCATGAGAATGACAAAATATGACTGAGATGAGATGAGAAAGAAAATAATAGGGTAAAAGAAAATTGAATTGTTTAAAAAAAAGTCAACCATAAACTAAACTGAGCACAGAAACACAGGGAAAACATACTGTACTAGCAGAAACTGCAGGCTACAAAGCAACTGATAGAATTCACTGCTCCATTTCCAGCTTAGAATTCAGGTTTCCTAACAGATTGGACATAGCACAACAGAAAAGCTGGATTGCATTAAAAGACAATAACATATTCTGGGTTGGCGTAGCACAGTAAATCTGGATTTTAAAAAAACATCTCAACTCAGAGATATGCCAGTGTCCTCTGTATACATCATGTAAGATTACAAATCTGTATAAAACCAAGGCATTTAACAGTCTGATTTTATAACCTATTTATGTTTCTTATTGCTTGGGAAGAGAACAGTTCAAATTCTCACAAGGCAATTGTGATTCTACAAGCAGTTAGATCACACCATGCAATCAAACAGTGAAAGACTGATTCTGATAACCATAACACCAAGGATGTCAAAACGTTTAAATATTACAAGGCATCAATGGATCACCTATGTCATTGCATGAAGACAATGTTGTTAAGTGGCCCACTGCTTCTCCCTACTTTCTTGCTCTTGTCCTGTTCCTCCTAACTCCCTTCCTTCAAACTCTGTTTTGACCAAATTTAATATACCAGTGGTACTGTTTACAGCATTGCTGTCGCTTTGGGCAAAACTGAATGACAGAGAGTAAGCATTTATATAAATGAAGAACATACATTTACAATTTTCATATAATAACGTAAAGGAAGAAAATTCCTGAAAAGTGTTTAATAAAAATGGACCCATTCTGAATAAGGGTGACTGGACCTGAAACATTAACTTTGCTTTCACTGCACAGATGCTGCCAGATCTGCTGAGATTCTCCAGAAATTTCACTTCTGGTTTCAGGTTTTCAGCATCTGCAGCTCTGCATTTCATTTTTAAAAAAATGGATTTTGCTGTGACAGCGATTATAAATTAGCAGATTTTATGTTTTGACAAAATAGAAGCAGCCCCACTGTTACAAAATAATAAAGCATTTGCCTCATTGAAGTAATTATTCTGGAAATTAATTAATTAAATATGCAGAGAAGATCGATTCATGGTCATTCAAACAATCCTGTTAAAATCATTACGATTCAGACATGTCATCTCAAAAACTTTCCTCATCCACACCCAAAGGAATTCAATTCTTAGTAAATTTTGAAGGACGATATTTATGATGAGGACACAAATTGTTCACTTCCAATAAGTTAAATCAGCAGGTTTTTCTATGTTTGAATAACAGTGAATGATGTTGCTCTTGCAAGAACAACATAATTTCTTATTTATGAGTGAAGAAAAGAAAATGCATTTGACAGATTACAAAAGTTGGGCTAAACTAACCATAGTTTAAAATAGAGGTGACATGAACAGAATGCTGACGGCACATAAAATCTTTCGCAATACAACTTAATGTAACAAATTCACACTTAAGTGTTAGAAATGTAGGTTCTTTCTTCTTTCAATGTATGTCACATGTCATGAGGATCTTACAATATTGCCTCTGCCTGGGTAAACACTTCCTCAACACCTACATGTAGTTATGATGTGGCGGTGCTGGTGTTGGACTGGGTGGACAAAGTTAAAAATCACAACACCAGGTTATAGTCCAACAGGTTTAGTTGGAAGAACAAGCTTTGGGTGCTCTGCTCCTTCATCAGGTAAATAAACCTTTTGGACTATAACCTGGTGTTGTGTGATTTTTAACTATATGTAGTTCATGTTTAGTTACTGATGATTGCTTTAAAGATTACTGGAACTGACTGCCTCACAGTTATCTGTGAAATCACCAAATAGATTCTGGCCTCGAGAATATACTAAATTCATAATTAAAGAGTTCATTTGAGGGTTTGGTCAATTTTTATTCTCTAGACAATGCAAAGAGTAAAAAAGAAGAAAAAGCTATTGCATCCAAACACTGAAATAGACAGCTTATTATACCACAGGTTAAAAACAGGATATGTGCTCATACATTTACAGCATAGTAATAAATATTTCTGTCAAAAGCTTTACTTAGAAAGAATCAATTTTAAAAGCAAGCCAGCTTGAGAATCCTGGCCATGAGGCATTTTATTGTGGTCAGAGATATTAATTTGGGATTAGTTAGAAATGTAAAATTAGACTATTGAGGACAAGTGAACTTATTTTTTGTTCATAATTTATTGTCATCTAATCACATTTATACCTATAGCCTATGAAGAACAAAACTCTTGATCATGCAATTCCAGTAAGAGTCTTGATTTCATCAAGCCTATTGTGACAAAATGCTTTTTAATATTAACAGTGAATGGAAATATTATAGTACTTGCTGATATTTATTTCCAAAGTACACTATGAATAGGCTCAAGCTTCATTTGTACTGTGGACATTTCAATAGCAACTTCATTTATTTCATATTTCAATCAAAACATACGCTAGGAAATTTCTACAATTTCTGTGGACAGCAGTTACTCATTATCTTTTCTTTACCCCATGGCTCCTGATAAGTTAGTAGCTTCAAAACCTTCAGAAGTGTCTGGCTTCGCAGTTAAATGTCAAACTGTACAAAGTGGTAGGTGTTTTGAAAGCTCCAGAAAATAAAATGATGCAAATTAATTTGTTTAAACAAATATCCTGTTCCATTCAGGGAACTATAGTTGACCTAGTGAGTGAGGAATGGGAAAGATATAAAAACATAACAAAGAACAATCAACAAGGATTTCAAAAGGGAAGATCGTGCTTGACCAACATTATTGAATTATTTGAAGTAGTAACAGAAAGAGTGCAATGAGTAATGCAGGAGATGTAGTATTCATAGACTTCTCAAGAGGCCTTCAATAAGAAATCACATTGTAAAAGCATGTCATTGTAGTTGGAAGTATGTGGATTTGGATGAAATTTTAAAAATGGATAGCAAAGTGGCTATAATACAGGGACAAATATTACTCAGACTATTGGAAGTTGGGAAATGGGTGTATAACAGAAATTTTTCGCAGGACCTTTGCTATAGAGGATTTGTGAAAATTATTTGGACATGGAAATCAGAAGTGCAACATCAAAAGTTTTGAATCACAACAAAGTGGGCAGTACCATTAATACTGAGGAGAACTGCGACAAAATAGAGCAAGATGTATGGAGAATGGATGTTTCAATGTCAAACATATTTCCATACAGATAAGTTTGCAATGTTTCAAGAAAAAAAGTAAAGCATTAACAAACTTGCACAATAAGTAGGTAAATGACTTGGTAGGAAGAATAAAGTGAAAGCTGACTTTTGGCAAAGAAGAGTCTGTGCTATACAGATTGCAAGTGGATAGGACTTGGAAGTACAAGTATTTAAATCATTAAAGAAGTGGGTCAAACAAAGCTGTAAAATGTACAAAGGAAGTATTAGAGTTTATTTACACAGGAGCAGAACTCAAAGGCATAGGTTTACTTAAAACATATATAATACATTGGTCTGATCACAAATAATACTCTGACTGCAGTTTTGGTCTCCATACTACAAAAAGGATATAAGAACACTGGAAAATATGCAAAGATTGCCAAGGACAACACTGGGAATGATATGGTATAACTATCAACAAAGATTGAATAGGTAAATTTTTTTTCCCTAGAAATCAAGAGACTAAGATGTGGATTGTGCCGAACATGAGCATTGCTATAAGAAACAAAGCTTTTCGCATTGCAATCATTAGGACCAGGTTGCAAGAAACCAGACTTGATAAAGAAATTCCAATTCATACAGCATGGGAAAAAAAAGGTGTTGTCTGATGTCGTTTCAGATCTTTCTGAAAAAAGGATCACCGGACCTGAAACTTTAACTCTGATTTCTCCCTACAGATGCTGCAAGACCGATGAGTTTTTCCAGTAATTGTTTGTTTTTGTTTTTCTATTTAATAATTGTTGTTTAACAGCAGAATCACATCTAATGGTGGACATAGTGTTCTGAGGCTTGTGAGCATGAGCTGTTCAAGTACAACCAATATGCTCTCCATTGCATATTGTCAATGAACTGAATTATTTGATATGGTCAGCCAGACACTGAGATGTACAGCCTTCCTACCTAACTAGCACCACAATGGTACTGAAACTCATAGATCACAATTCTTATTTTTGTGGTTGGCAAAATGTCTTTTTCGTTTGATGGCAGCACCTTTTTAGTGGAGAAAATCACTTGCAGGTTTATTGCAAAGTAGCAACATCAGACAGCGAGTTTCACCTGCTCACTTCACTTTTGAGACACTTTCCCTTTCCAGAGTAAATGGAGATGGACTAAGCACCATTCAGGGCCAAAAAGTCTATACATGGACCCTGTCATGAATTTTCACAAAATACAATAAATGGTCATTTGATTGGAGTTGCTCTTATCATGCAGGAAAGTTTTGCTTTGCCGTATCTCAGCATAGGTAGACAGGGTAGTTAAGACGACATTTAGTATGCTTGCCTTCATTACTCAGAGTTTTGAGTATAGATGTCGGGGTGCCATGTTTAGGTTGTACAGAACATTGGTGAGGCCTCTTCTGTAAAACTGTGTGCAGTTCCGGTTGCCATTTTATAAGAAGGACATTATAACATTGGAGAGGGTTCAGAAAAGATTTACCAGGATGTTGGAGAGAATGAAAATAAAAGGTTATTAGAATAGGCTGGATACGCTGGGATGTTTTTCACTGAGGGAGGTTGAGGGACGACCCGACAGAAGTTTACAAAATCATGAGAGGCCTAGATAAGCTGAATAGTAAGGGTCTTTTCCCTAAAATGAGAGAGTTCAAAACTAGTGGGCATATTTTTAAGGAGAGAGGAGGAAGTTTTTAAAAAAAAACACACGAAGGGCAACTTTTTTACATAGTGAGTGCTTCGTGTGTGGAATGAAGTGGTGGATGCAGGTGCAGTTACATTTAAAAGACATTTGGATAAGTACACAAATATGAAAGATTTGGAGGGATAAGGACAGGTAGGTGGGACTAGTTTAGTTTGGGAACATGGTCACTGTGGACTAGTTGGCCTGAATGCTGGATGACTTTATCAATTTTACACAGGGAGTAGATGGCATTCAATAAGGAATTAAGGAAAAAATTCTTCAATTAGAGAGAGGAACTCAAAACACCATTACATGGTGAAGTAAATAGCATAGATACATTTAAGAGGAAGCCTTAGGAGAAAAAGGTAGACTGAGAATGAAATGAAGTAAATAGAGTAGAAGGTAGTTGTGAGGTGCATAAACATTGGCATTGCAATGGAAAGGTGAGACTAGAGCATGCTGGTTGTAGTTGTTTACTTCATTGGTACCTGGACAGTGTGAATGTGGCAATCTAAATAATGTCTAAAACAGTGACAATCAAACTCATTCCATCACGTATGAAGTTCTGAAAGTTAACCACAATTGCACTAAAACTTGAAGCAAAACTCCAGAACTCGCCAGAAATGAGCTCAGAAGAATTAGACAAATCTCTCATTGAGTAGTTAACAATTTTACATTTGAGTTGCCTACCATGCTTCAATTCAGAACAATCTGGGCTGAAAGAAAGATGATGAACCACAGAAAACTAACACAACAAAACTAATGCAAAACAGCAAATACATAGCCTGAATAGGAATGGCAAGTGGAAAGAACAAGACCAGTAAATGAGATGAGGTATCAGAAAAATGAGAAAAGCAATCTTTTCAAAGTGTGCTGACTCTACATTTTTGTATTTACTTTATGCACGGGGATCCATGGTCTCAGAACTGTGTGGCTGCACAGCCAGCTGGAATATGGCAGGCTGGGACAAACAGACCATTCCTTTGCGCCGGTTTCCACCCACGGTCCAAAGATGTGCAGGTTAGGTGGATTGGCCATGCTAAATTTCCCTGTAGTGTCCAGAGGTGTGCAGTTTGCAGTGTGCAGTGTGAATTTAGCCATGAGAAATGCAGAGTTATAAGGACAGGGAATGGAGGATGGGTGGGTGGGATGCTGTTTGGAGGATCAGTATGGACTCAATGGACCAAATGGCCTGCTTCCACAGTCCTTAGTCCTTTAATGGCTGCAGATAAAACAATTCACCAACATGGGGAAATGAAATATTACCCCAGTTTTTGCTTGTCAATATTGATGTCCAAACACACATCACATGACTACAAACTTACATGGGAACCATTATTCCTAAATTGCAATACTATTCAGCTAATAATGCAGCAAAGAAAAAATAATAACTAAGGATAGGAGCAAGCACAAAATGAATGTTGTACTGAGTCTCTGTCTTCCAATGCCAAGGAGCATCACACATCATTTACATATCAGGAAGTAACCTTCATCACTAAAATGTACATAAATGTTTTACTCTTGACCAGCAAAGCTGTTTCACATGTAAGAAAGCATTACATACTATAATAAGCCATCTTTTGGCTAGTTTGAGATGCCCATTGGAACTTTTTAAAATTATATCTTGTAGAATTCTTTCTTGCTCTCAGTAATGCTCAAGAGTACTAGGTATTTCTTTCAGGTTACATATGGAAATTAATATCAAGAAATAAACAAAAATCTTAAACCTTCTTTCTACCATTCTTTCTGAATACTGACTTAAGATCGATACATTAAGTTAAAGATTGATGGGCACAGAGAGAAATGGAGGGTAAGGAGAAATTGCCACAGTATTTTATTAGCAAATAATAGATGTACCCATACCACAGGACTGAAATATGATTCTTTAGTGAAAACTGCTTTATCTTGTGCTTTAAACCAACACTGCTACCTGTGATTCTGCTCTGGAGTATCTTAGTCTGTGGGTTTCTGCTCATATACTATCTTTAAGGCTGCTTGCTCATTTGCTCTGAGTGAGGCTCTTCAAACTCCTTTACACTCTTTATTTGCATTGCTACATGGTAGGTTATAGAGTTATATAGTCATACAGCATGGAAACAGACCCTTCAGTCCAACCAGCCCGTGCCAAACATAATCCCAAATTGAACTAGTCCTACCTGCCTGCTCCTGGGGCCCATATCCCTCCTAACCTTCCCTATTCATGTTTCCATCCAAATGTTTTTTAAACGTTGTAATTGTACCCACATCCACCACTTCCTCAGGAAGTTCATTCCACACACATACCACACTGGGTGAAAAATCTGCTTCATGTTCTTTTGGGGGGGGCAGATTTTTAAGGCGAGGGGAGAGAGATTTAGTCTTGAAATTCTCTTAAGTGTAGCTCACTAGTGTTGGGTCTAAGACATGTTCATTCTAGGCTGATATCTTCTTTCTTCCTGACATTGCTCCTACCTCATAAGCTACACCTTCATGATTTTCATCAATCTCGCCATATCTCATTCAATTTTCTGAACTAGCCTGATTGTGAGAGCCTTCTGGGAGACATTTTCTATATCACTTGGGTTTCAGAAATTGGTTTCATAAACCACTATAAAGCAGAATTTATTGATTCTTGAAGCAAACAATAAACAGAACAGGAATTTCCCAATATCACAATAGCTCAAATATTTCAAACTAAGAGGAATATAAGGTATTTGTATTTTCAATGGGACTTGTATTAAAAATAGTGGTTAATATTTGTCAAAATTTATTTTTAAAATTGTTAATTTTAGAACCACGTACTAATCGTGTAGATCCAAATCAAAGGTCATGACAAAAAAAAATCTGAAGATGTTGGAATACTGAAACAAGAACTGAAATTGCTGGAGAAACTCAGCAGATCTGGCAGCACCTGTAGAGAGAAAGCAGAGTTAACACTTTCGGTCCAATGACCTTTCTTCAGAAGTGGTCATGTCAATTCTTCAAACAGAACCCTGGCTGTAGGTCAGACAAATATAACTCATATTGGTAAAAGCCAACCTAAGGACTATTCCCACAAAGCTTTATTTGAAACAAAGCATGGTCAATGTAGTGTGGACACCCAGGAAGAGTGTTGCATACCTGGATGAAGGTGGATACTGGAGGAGTTCTCTGAAAAGATGAGCTAAAATAGGTTGCTGACTTTGCACATTATGCTAAGACAATGAAAATGCTGAGACTTTTTATTAACTCTGCTCAGTCTGTGGTTTGGAAAGGAAAAGTATCAAATAATGCAACCAAAAGACATTTTTGATAATGTCACTGAGATTCAGTAGCTAAGGGAAACGATAGGAGCTGAAAGCGTATGGCTTCCATTTGTATATGGAATTGTTCTCATTGAGCTCAAAAACCCTGAACTGAAGTATATACAGCATGTTACTGGTCAGTATTGGGAAGATGTAGGGAGGTGGGTAAGGACAAGAGGCTGACTGAGATTTGGCGATGTGGAGATGAGAGGAATGGGAACTGAGGCAGGGCAGAGGCAGCTCAAACTCTTTAAGGTGTGACTGACAGGCTATCCCTCATGTGACTGGAAAGAGGAAGCCAAACATAGACTTGAATAATTCTCCCTGAGAAGACTAAACGGTATTGTGGTGATAATCTGTAGCAGCAGTACTGAAAACACTGGTAGTGCCTGGATGAGAGAAGCTGCAGATCCAGATATTTTAATGAATCAATTAATAATTGGCAATGGTTGAATTTACGGTGGGCTGTTTAATGAGAACATTGCTGATTTATTTTTATTTACTTTTTCATGAGATGTGACCATCAATGGCTAAGCCAGTACTTATTGGTTTATTCTAATTACTCATACAAACAAGAGTAGTGAGCTGTCTTTGGTTGCTGCTGCTCTTATGGTATAGGCACACCCTCAGAGCTGTTAGGGAGCGAATTCCTGGATTTTTGATGGAGCAACTGAAGGAGCAATGACAAACGTCCAAGTCAAGCTGATGTGTGAGTCTAGGGGAATTTGCAGGTGGTAGTGTTCACATATACCTACTGCCTTTGTCATTTTAAATTGTGGAGGTTGCCGGGTGTGAGTTTGCAAGGAGCTGTTGAAGGAGCCTTCACAAGTTGTTAGAATATTGTGGATTTCATCAGCTGCTGTCATTGACTTTCTCTTAACTGTCAAAATGTGAGTACAATTTTCCGAGCAGCTTGTTGTGTATAGATTGGCCTCAAGATCACTCAGTGAGATAGAATTTTGTAATAAAATGAATTATTTTTCCATTTAGTCATTACGGAGCATCAAGCAGCCTTAAGGAAGGGCTGCATGCAGAATTGTAATAATGCTGTTTTGACACAGAATGGGATTCAACTGAGTGGCCTTTTCACTTACCTCCAATATACAATAAAGAATATCGTAACACCTGTAATACCTTTTATTTGTTAAAAAGCAAACATACATAGAGGATGGAACCAGAACCCAACTTTCATATTAATGAAAGATTCATACCCGCTCTGCCACAGATATTCACACCCCCACACTCACTCCACAGCTCTCTGACAGGTTTATCTACCAGACTGCATTACAATAGATGGCTAAGGATAGGGAGCAGGGCATCGCTGGTTAAATTCACTTTAGCATTTTAATTGTCTACTCACCCTATTTCCACTACAACTCAGACAGGATTAAACGTGTTTTATTTGTTCAAAAACACCTTTAAGATAGATTCTGATTTTGATTCCTATGTTCAGCAATATTTACACACTTCCAATGCACTACTCTGAATCTTAATCTAGTAATGACAGTAAATTTATTGTGCCTGCAGCCCTGTATGCCCATAACTAATGTGCTAGGATGGTTATATGTTTACCCTTTTAGCTAAATAGTGCAAATATTAGACCTTCATGAATTGAATTATTCATTCACTGTAAAGCTACTTGATTGAGTTTTTTGAAGAAGTAACAAAGAAGATTGATGAAGGCAGAGAGGGGGATTTGATTTAGATGGACTTCAGTAAGACATTCGACAAAGTTCCGCATGGTAGACTAGTTAACAAGGTTAGATCATTTGGAATACAGGAAGAACTAGCTATTTGGATTCAGAACGTTCTCCAAGGTAGGAGTCAGAGGGTGGTGCTGGAGGGCTGCTTTTCAGACTGGAGGCCTGTGACCAGCAGTGTGCCACATGGATCAGTGCTGGGTCCACTCTCTTTGTTATTAAACAAATTATTTGGATGTGAATATTGGAGGCATAGTGAGTAAGTTTGCAAATGAGACCAAAATTGGTGGTGTAGTGGACTGAGAAGAAGGTTACCTCAGAGTACAATGGGACCTTGGTCAGACGGGCCAATGGGCCGAGATGTAGCAAATGTGAGGTGCTACATTTTGAAAAGGCAAATCAGGGCAGGACTTATACACTTAATGGTAAGGTAGTGTTGCTCGAAAAGAGACCTTGGAATGCAGGTTCATAGTCTTGAAAGTAGATTCATAGGTGGATAGGATAGTGAAGGCGGCATTCGGTATGCTTTCCTTTATTGGTCAGAGTATTGAGTATAGGAGTCGGGAGGTCATGTTGCAGCTAGACCATTTTTAGAATACTGCATTGAATTCTGGTCTCCAGCTAAAGGAAGGATGTTGTGAAACTTGAAAGATTTACAAGTATGTTGCCAGGGTTGGAGAATTTGAGTTATAGGGACAGGCTGAATAGGTTGGGGCTGTTTTCTCTGGAGCGTTGGAGGCTGAGGGGGGTGTCCTTATAGAAATTTATAAAATCATGAGGGGTATGGATAGGCTCAATAACCAAGATCTTTTCCCTGGGTTGGGGGAGTCCAGAACTAGAGGGCATAGGTTTAGGGTGAGGGGGAAAAGATTTAAAAGGGATCTAAGGGGCAACCTTTTCACACAAAGGGTGGTGCATGTGTGGAGTGAACTGCCAGAGGAAGTGGTGGGAGACTGGCACAACTGTAACATTTAAAAGGCGTTTGGCTGGGTATATGAATAGGAAGGGTGTAAAGGGATATGGGCTAAATGCTGGTAAATGGGACTAAATTGGCTTAATATATTCGATTAGCATGGATGAGCTGGAACGAAGTGTCTGTTTCCGTGCTGTGCAGCTTTATGACTCTATAATACAGGAATAATAAATTCAAACAAAGAATGGCTAAATACAACAATAGCTACCACAGATAGTGTTTAATCACAATATTTTTCTTTTAGTAGAGGAGAGTTAGTGTGGTACACAGGGAAATTATATGATAACAAGAATGAATGAATGGAAGTAATACTTTGTCCAATAGCAGCTGAAGGATTTTAACTGAACATACATTCAAAGGGAGAACATCTTTAAGCCACTAAGTTCAACTGGAACAGCAACAGCCAGAGGATTCCATAATGTAGGAATGTTTGTGTTGAAGGTTGGCAGGAGGAGAGATGCCCTGTTCTGTGAGGAGGCCAAAAGACCAGTTCACAGCCTCACCTCATACTATGTCACACTGTGGAGTGTCAGGTATTAAAAGCACCTTACCATTCATTTGCATGTACTCCAAGCTACTAATAATAGTGGAATTACTGTTCTTATATAGTATCCATTGAAGTAGCATTGACAGCAAAACAGCCATTTCAAACCAACAAAATCCAAACAGAAAGTAATTAGAAAACTGGATTGAATTACCAAGGTTCTGAGAGTCAGATTACAAGGATGGTATCTGACTCACAGGTGACAAGCTTATTTGGAATGCCTTTGCTATCCCTGAGCAGCTGAAGTTAATAAAGATTCGGAGATGCCGGTGTTGGACTGGGGTGTACAAAGTTAAAAATCACACAACACCAGGTTATAGTCCAACAGGTTTAATTGGAAGCACACTAGCTTTCGGAGCGACGCTCCTTCATCAGGTGATTGTCAAAAGCTAGTGCTTCCAAAAGCTAGTGCTTCCAATTAAACCTGTTGGATTATAACCTGGTGTTGTGTGATTTTTAACGAAGTTAATAAAGATGGTGTTACTAATTGTCATCTGGTGTACAGGGTTCCAAGCGTTGAGCTAGCTTATTGCAGCCAAGGTGAAAAATTCTACAATTTTCCTGTTTGTCTAGTTTTGAGGATAAAGAACACACAGACTTGCTGCTCTGAGGAACTTGCTACAATCCTTCCTGAAAGGCTGCAGGTTGGAAAGCAAACAGCCTTTGAGTTTTTTGCAAGGGAGGCATGACAACTTGTAACCTACCAGCCATGCAGATCAAGGGTGACAATGTAAAAACTTGGTGCATGCTCCCCCTCTTCCATTCCCCATTACAGCTGCAAGGGTTAATATTTGATAGCGTGTAATAAGCATCACCCATTACTGGCGAGTCTGAGAGAAGATAGTGTCCTGTCAATACACAGTGCATCATCAATGACATAAATTCAATAAATTACATTTTATCTACTCTTTGTTCGACCAGAAAGTGTCTATTCTCAAGCACACTAATCCCCGTAAATCCCAGAAAACCCACACATATAATAAATTTCCACCACGTATATAATGACAACAATGGAGCAACTCGGTCCCAAGCCATTGTCTGCACCTCCAGATTGCCTGCAGTCTCTGAACTCAACAGGAGGCTCCAGCAGCATTGTTTTGTTGAGAATACGGTACCAATAGCCTACGCAGCTTCAAGGTAGGCCATACCTTAATGGCAATTTACACAAAAATATTGCTGCAATGTAAATTAGCATGAAATGAACACAAGGGGAAAAAGAGGATTCCATAATGGTAGGAATGTTTGTGTTGAAGGTTGGCAGGAGGAGAGATGCCCTGTTCTGTGAGGAGGCCAAAAGATCAGTTCACAGCCTCACCTCAGACACGTCAGTGCATGAAGACACCTTCAGAGTTAATAACCCGGCAGCTGTGGAAAAGAAGTTCAATTGCCTTCAGGTGAGTGGACAATGTCAGTGAATGTCTCTTCATAAGACATCTACTCACCTTTTTATCCATGATGTGGAGGTGCCAGTGTTGGTCTGGGGTGGACAAAGTCAGAAGTCTCACGACACCAGGTTATAGTTCAACAGGTTTATTTGAAATCACAAGTTTTAGGAGCACAGCTCCTTCAACAGGTGAAGTAGGGGGAAGCACACAGGCACAAAATTTATATGCAGAGAGATAATGACAAGCTAATTCCAGGTAAGGAAGAGTGCCAAATAATAAATACAATGGTGTGAGTGGAGCGTCGACAGGCTGAAGAACAAGTCTTTGCAGGTGATCAGAAGTGTCAAAAGGTGTGAGTAAAGTATCAACAGCTGAACAAGTGAAGGGATGACCTATAATCCAACCAAACTTACAGAGAAAATCAAAAATAGGATGGTCCTGGAGACAAACCAAATGGCTGGAATAACATGATAGATATGAGTCGCCTGATGAGGGTCTAACGAAAGTAACAAGAAATCCAAAACTGTACAAACTAATTAAGGTAGAGAGATCATAGCAATTTATCAAAGTGCTGGTGCCAAAACAGTACAGTAAGGAAGATTTTACGGATACAGAACAGTGTGGTGGGGCCATATGTAGCGTGACAAGAACACAACACAGTTGAGGCCGTCTTCATGGGGCAGAACTTGGCTATCAGTTTCTGCTCAGCAGCTCTGCATTGTTGTGTATCTTGGAGGACCCGAAGATCAGAAGCCGGATATCCTTGGCGGCTGAAGTGCTCCGAAACTGGGAGGGAACATTCTTGTTTGGCGATTGTTGCGCAGTGTCAGTTCATCAATTGTCGTAGCATCTGCTTGGTCTTGCTGATATACCATACCTCGGGGCATCTTGCCTGCAGTGTATGAGATAAACAATGTTGGCCAAGTCACATGAAGACCTGCTGTGTACTTGGTGGGTGTTGTTCCCACATGTAATGGTAGTACCCGTGTCGATGATCTAACACGTCTGGCAGAGATGACAGTGGCAGAGTTGTGGAGTTTTGTGGTCACTGATCTCCTGAAGGCCGTGAACGATGGTCTGTTTGAGGTTAGGCAACAGTTTGAAGGCTAGGAGGAAGTGAGGACTGCAGATGCTGGAAATCAGAGTCAAAGAGTGTGGTGCTGGAAAAGCACAGCCGGTCAGGCAGCATCCAAGGAGCAGGAGAATCGACATTTTGAGCATAAGCCCTTCATCAGGAAGGAGGCCTCATTCCCGATGAAGGGCTATGCCCGAAATGTTGACTCTCCTGCTCCTTGGATTCTGCCTGACCAGCTGTGCTTTTCCAGCATCACACCCTTCGATGCTGTTTGAAGGCGAGAAGTAGGGGCAGAGGGATGGCCTTGATCAATTACCTTGCTATTATCTCTCTGCACATAAATTCTGTGTCTGTGTACTTCCCGCCACTTCACCTGATGAAAGAGCAGTGCTCTGAAAGCTTACAATTGCAAGTAAACCTGTTGGACTATAACCTGGTGTCATGTGTCTTCTGACTTTGTCCACCTCTACATCACAAACTTTCATGCTGCTCAATACATTACAGGACCAGTCACTCCAGTAGGAGCTCTCCCTGATACTCAGGACTGACTCCTTCATCCAGTCACGTAAACAATCAAAGCAGCAAGCCTCACACTCACCTCTTGTTCAGTTGCAGAAGGTACATCACCCAATTACTGTGCAATGTACCCTCTGACCTTCTTCCCTTTCTCTTGCAGGAGAATAGGAGAAGGCAGAGCTGAGTCTGCATCTCCAGAGGCCGATGAAAGAGTTGCTGCCCACATCATGGGGAAACATACTTTACACAGCTAATGGGTAGGATCTGGAGTACACTGCCTGGGATTGTGGTTGAGGAAAATTAAAACATGGTATTCAAAACGAAATTGGATAATTTCTGAAGCAAAAAGATTTGCAGGTCCAAAGGAAAAGGCAAGGTATTTGGTCACTTGAGCAGCTCTTACTAGAAGCTAGTACAGACAGGCTGTAATCATTGCATGATTCTATCATGGTGCTGTCTGTGACAGAACCTATAAGCATCCAAAAATTGCTGTGAACATTAACAATGATGGCAGGATCTTGTCTTGTGTTCACTGTGAACTAGTGGCCAGCTTCATCCCGCTATCTGACATGATCAACAAGTTGCTGATGAAGAATCCATGGACCTCTGGCTTCCCAACCAACCACCCTCCAATAAGACCTTCTCCTTCCGAGTGCCAGATTTCAGACACCCAAGAACTGCCAACTGCCCAACACAGCAGCCCAATGAGAGAGAGAGACAGAGAGAGAGAGAGAGAGAGAGACAGAGACACAGAGAGAGAGAGAGACAGAGTGAGAGAGTCATAGAGTCATAAAGATGTACAGCATGGAAACAGATTTTCCGGTCCAACCCGTCCATGCTGACCAGATATCCCAACCCAATCTAGTCCCACTTGCTGCCACCCAGCCCAATTCCCTCCAAACCCTTCTTATTCATATACCCATCCAAATGCCTTTTAAATGTTGCAATTGCACCAGCCTCCACTACTTCCTCTGGCAGCTCATTCCATACACGCACGCACCCTCTGCGTGAAAAAGTTGCCCCTTAGATCCCTTTTACATCTTTCCCCTGACCTTAAACCTATACCCTCTAGGTCTGGACACCCCCACCACAAGAAAAAGACTTTGTCTATTTATCCTATCTATGCCCCTCATAATTTTGTAAATCTCTATAAGGTCACTCCTCAGCCTACGATGCTCCAGGGAAAACAGCCCCAGCCTGTTCAGCCTCTCCCCATAGCTCAAATCCTCCGACCCTGACAACATCCTTGTAAATCTTTTCTGAACCCTTTCAAGTTTCACAACATCTTTCTGATAGGAAGGAGACCAGAAGCTCTACAGATCTGACACTCACACAGATCAGTTCAGATACTGCCATTGAATATACCTTGGAGGCTAATATAGAGTTTTTTGCCCCAGCTGACTGCATGGCTATGACCCAGATGAGTTCTGCTCCAGGAGATTCAGATGAAGACTTCAATAGGGAGTCAAAGGGGAAGCACTGATGGGCATACAACCAAGATGCTGCGGCATTGGCTTGCCAAATAGATGGCATTCTGTCACTGCTAAGGAGCATGGAGGATCTGATTCTAACTTGCCTTCTTCACAACCTTTGCTCCATGTCCCAAAAAACCAAAGTCACTGTCAGTGTTAACCCTCTGTTGCAGCCATTGTATGGATAGATCAACTTGTCCTGTGCATCCTCCCCCCACCACATCACCCAATCCCATAAAGTTCCAACAATACTGTACACTCTGACAGTTTCAGGGGATGTCAATAGAAGAGAAAACTGACCAAAAACAATTATTTTACTTCCACAACCTGGATTTGAATCCACCTGACAGGATGAAGTGATCTTGATCAATTTTACTTCACTTTCAACTAAACAGGAGCCAACAACATAAAAGTACAATTCTCATTAAAATGTGGAAAATGTAGAAATAAACATTAATCGAACAGGGATACTGCTTTGAACTTACGATTATTTAAGCTAGCTGAGTGAGGGAAAGTATAGGAAGTTTTCCACAGTAGGTTTGATAGGACTTGAGCTGAACAACACGGATGTTGACAAAATATGTTAAAATATTCAATTCTTCAATAATGGAAGGTGAAGACCATAAATTCCAAAATACAAATTTTAAAGGATTTTACATAGGTTGTAAGAGTTGAGAAAATGCCAAGAAAATTTATACCTAGCCGAGGCTCCACAGTTCGGTTGGCAAGTTCATCAACGAACACAAATCGTCCACCACCAAAGTCAGTCCTGTAGTCAGAGAGGTACAGTAGTGAAGTGTAGTCAAATGATCCATATGTCACCTGGGAAAAACACCAGAACAACTCATCAAATCTCAGTCCTGTTTGAATTCCTGGGAAGAAAACATCATTTAGCATTATCCGGTGTAATGAGTTGGAAGTGCTTTCAGCTCATCTGTCAAACTGTCAACAAACTGTGTGCAACAGCATAAATGTTCATCCCCTGCAATGTGATAGTCATAATATGAACATACTTTTTTATAAAACTGTTTGCAGTAAAATAACCTTTTGAAGAATTGCCCAGGTATAGACTGAACTGTCATTCGTCATTTCACTGCTGCTTATAGGATTTTACTGAGTGAAATCTGCCCTTCAGCATTGGTCCACTTTACAAGAACTACTGTGGAGCATTTTGAGGCACCTAGGTCTTTCCAGTTTATTAGACAAGCAATTTAATGTAATATGAATGCACGTTCTTCTTTGTACATTATCGGCATTAGTTGAACCTTAACATGTAGCAGTTGTAGAACTGGTATGGTCAGGTAACCATGTTTTCAATTTTTGAGTGTAAAAGATGTGTGCAATATAGGGAAACAATACTTCAATATTCCTTTAATATATTTGATATTACACAATAAAAACAAAATCAGCCTGGAAATAATGCTTTAAGAACTGCAATATTATGAACTGAATGATTATTGCAGAGTTATGGACCAGACCAAACGCCCTCAAAATACATAAAGAAGATCGCCGTGACCATAACTCTTTCTTATTTTAAAGGCAAGTGTCAGGCATGGCATTCCAGATGCAATTGATTGGTCAAACTACCAGTCTGGAAGTATAACACACTTTATTCATACATTATAGTTAAAATACAACAAAAGAAAGAGTTGGATTAACTTAACTCTACTAGAAAACTTAATAGAATAGCAGATTATTTAACTACTAAACAGTAACTGTTTCAATATAGTAACCTTCCTTAAATACACCTTTGACAAAGGCAAATTTAGTAAAATAGACCGTCTCACATGTAATTCTCAAGTCCAGAAGGAAAAACATCAAGTGAAAACTCAGACAGTAGCAGGAAGAGATGCCCGGCAGCTTCCAAACTCAGCTTCAAGACCATGGCATCTGCTACTGAAAAACTAAAACTAAAAATCCTGGTTCTGTGGGAGCTTGACCCCACCCATTCAGGCTGCTTCTATTGTTCCGATTTAGAAAGCACCCCAGGGCCTCACAAGCTTATGTTCTTTCAAGCAGACTGCCCAGTGCCTCTGTCCCAATCCTTCTTCATTTAAAAAAAACACAGAAAAAATACACCTCTTAAAGCCATTGTATCGTCACATGCAGTCTTGTCAAATTCCTCTGTCTGTTTTTCTGGCAGATACACTGAGTTATTAATTTAGAGCCTTCCTTCCTTTTACTTCTTTTTATTAAATGAAGATAATAAAATGATTTATTCCAACTGAGGTTATGACAGCACACTGATAACATCAGAGATAAACACACCACTAAAATCAGTGATCTTTTACATAAGAGCACAGCTGTGGGACTCTAGAAAATAGCAGTAGAGATACAAACCTAAATTAACATCCAAAAAAGTGACGGAGAGCACTGTTGGCAGTACTAACAGCTGCAACCTCTCAATAACAAACAGCTCAATGATGTGCTTGTGGCCTGCCAGGAACCACCAGCTCTAAACCTCATTATAAGTTTGTTCAAACATGGACGAATGAGCTCATGTCCAGAGGAGAGGGGAGAGTGACAGCCCTTGATATCAAGGAAGTGTTCACTTGGATGTGGTATGAAGGATTTCATCAAAATTGAAATCAGTGGGAAGCAGGGAAGATTTTCTACACACTAGAGTCATACCTGGCACAAAGAATGACAGTTGCAGTCATTGGAGACCAGTCATCTCTGCTCCAGGACATTGCTGCAGGATTTACTCAGGATATTGTTTGAAGCCTAGCCATCTCCAGTTGCTTCATCAA
Source organism: Chiloscyllium plagiosum (assembly GCF_004010195.1). Taxonomy (NCBI): domain Eukaryota; kingdom Metazoa; phylum Chordata; class Chondrichthyes; order Orectolobiformes; family Hemiscylliidae; genus Chiloscyllium; species Chiloscyllium plagiosum. The sequence continues at coordinate 24,358,844 of NC_057733.1, read as the reverse complement.
TGATTTTTCCAACATCAAAAAGTCAGAAACAGAGATGTTTGCTGATGATTTCACAACGTTCAGCACCGTTTGCAGTTCTTTAGATACTGAAACAGTTCTTGTCCACATGCAGCGATACTTGGATGATATTCAGGTATGTGTTGATGAGTCACAAGTAACATTTGAATGACAACTGCCAGGCAATGACTATTTCCAACAAGAGAGAGGCTAACCACCTCTCCTTGATATCCATCAGGATTACCATCACGTAATATCCTACTATCAACACCCTGGGATTACCATTGAGCAGAAACTGAACTGGACCAACCAAATAAATACTGGGCTACAAGAGCAAATCTGAAGCTGGGAATTCTGCACCACATCCTGAATACTAAAAAATCCATTCCCCATGGATAAAGCACAAGTCAGGGTAACTCCCAACAACATCTAAGAAAATAATAGACTGCTTGATCATCAAACTATTCACCACATGAAACTTTCACTTCTGCCACACCGGCACCATTAGCTCCAGTTTCTACAAGATCCAAGTGGCAACTTGTCAAGTCTTCTTCAAGATTGCCTTCCAAACCCATAAACTTTACCATCTTGAAGAATAAGGGTAGATGTTGTATGTGAACACTGCGACCTGCAATTTCTTCTCCAAGTTATACACCATCCTGATTTCGGACTATATTGCTGTTGTTCTTTCATAGTCTCTGAGTCAAATCCTTGAACTCTAATAACTCTGTGGGTGCACATACACTACATGGTCTGCAGTTGTTCAAGAAGGCAGTTTGTTGCCTTCTCCTGAAGGGCAAATAAACATGGACAATAAATGCAGGTCTCACCCAGGACACTCCCATCCCATAAATAAAACTTTATAAAACAAGCTACAGTCTGTTCAATAAAACCCTCCCTTGCATCTCAGATTTTTGAATTCAGGTTTGACCTGTTTTTAAGTTTCATGTTCAGAAACAATGCATCACTCTCGCCTTTGCCTAGACAGAAAATACATTTCTTTGACTTCAAAGCATCTCTGATTCAAATGCTTCTGAAATTGGATCACAAATTTTCCTCTCTGAAATATGAGAATTCTATAAAGAATTCATTTTCATTTGCCTTTAGAATCAATGTAGAAAGGGTTTTATCTGTTTTGTAGAAATGAGGAACAGAGAAAGATAAGCATCAAAAGCATTAGAAACAAGAATGGACCATGGCAGTAGCAAATGGATTTCATGCTGGGAAGTCAGCTGTGTGCAAAAAAAAAAGCAGGAATATTTACCCAAAGATAACAATCTGTTAGAGCTTTGGCAAACTTACAAAAATGTCAAATTTGCAATCATGAAGAACACGTTAGGACGCAATGGAGCAAACTAAAGAATAAAACATGCTTGAACCATTTTTTTTGAAGGAGCAACAAGGTTCTACTCACTGTTTCCTGAATGAGAGATTGGAAGAAGACAGTTGAGAGGAAGAGACATTTAAAAGGAAACAGCTGGTGCCCAAGCAGATGTGCCATTAGTGACTCATTTCAATATGTTCAACACAGTTGTGCAATCCCAACAGTTAAAATTCCTGCATTGATAAGGGAATCAAGGGCTAAACATTCACATAAAATACACATCCTTAAAAGAAAAGGAAATCTTATATTTTCAACACATCTCTCAATAACATCTAAAAACATTTCAAAACAATTAATTTGTAATGTAGTGACTTCATGTAATGAAACAGACAAAGCCGCAAACAGCAATAAGATAAATGATCACTAATCTGTTTTGAGAAAGGGATAATTTTCAGTTCCTCCTTTATGAAAAAAATATAACTTTAGTTAATTTTAAGTATGATTTGAAAGAACTCCAACAATTTGCAAGTTTTGAAAAACAAACTTGGTATCAGTGCCAACTTCCTGATTTACCTTGCATTCTCTCCTACTACTGTCAACCTGGATGTGGTTCTGCAGGATTGATCAGAACTGTTAGGGAACTTCTCAGTTTAAAATACCTCTCCATGTTTTTGAGGTTCATTGTGTTCATTTCTCTGCAACTACTTCAAACAAGGTTTAGGGATAATATTTAATAAAGCATTGTGAAAAAAGAGGCAGAAGAACCCTGCAATTTTGCTTATATCAAAATTAAAAATACATTACTTTTCTAGCATAAGATAACATAGTTTAACATCAATTCCTGGTATTTTAGCCAGTTTTAGCACCTTTTTCTTGTTATCTTTTGATATACAACACTACATGATATCTACAAATTTCAAAGTGCGAGCGTTGACAGTGGTTGGCATCTGGATGAGTGTTCTGTCACTGTGACCTCTTTGCGAACCCATTCAGTCCTCACCTATTCGCTTTCTCTCTCACACATTGTCACGACTGTGTGGTTTTAATTTTACAGACTTGGGGGAAGAAAATAGACAGGATAGCATATTTACTTTAAAATGCATGAAATGCTTTCAAGGTAGCACTCCCATTCTGCTGGAAGGGTTTAAAGCCTGTAAAACTGTGTCATCTTGGCATCAATCACAAAGATGGACATTTGGAACTTGATTAATCTTGAAAAATACATTAGGTCCTTCTAAAGGTGTGAGAATTCAAAGTTCCCAGGAGAACAAGTGACAGAAAAGGACAGTAGCACAATAAACTCTTTTGACCAATGGAACAATGCCTCACTGAAATTAACATAGCAGCGATTTTCCTTTGTTTGTAATAAAGACATGATTTGAAAGCATTTTGTGCAAAAGCACTCCGAAAAATCTTGAGAGACACCGTCAGAGAGGATTTTGGACAGAAAGGAGCACACAAGGATGAAGACTTTCAGAAATCAACAGCTATTCTACCAAAAGAAGCCTCAACAATCTGTAAGGACTGTATTTGCAGAAGCAGTGAGGAACAAGATACCTCTCCAAATTCCTGTTGCCCCTGTGGATCTACCATACAAACAAAAACTAAGTGTTCAACTATAGAAGCTAACTCAGCTGCTGAATCTTACTTCAGGTTTCAACTCCGTTTCAGATATTGTGTTATGAGATATTGTGTTACAGGTCAAATTTATTAACTCAGTCATCAGCACACTATATTTTACTGCATTTTCACACCTGATCAGCCCTGACTACAAGCAACATTTGCCGTCGCATACAGAACAATACCATCCCCATCAAGTCTCCACGAAACATTATAATATTAATTAGCCCTTACCAACCATCTCCTGGACCTGAATAGATTCCCCGATTAGTAAGTACCTGTTAAATACCTTTAAACTGAACTAATATCCCTAAAGAAACTAACTGACAAAACAGCGCTTCCATGAAATTATACGAATGAATGAAACTCATACCGGCAAATAGTAAACAAATTTCACAACCCAGCCGCAGTAATCAGGTTAATATCCTTTGTTCTTTTATTAAGTACAGGTACAATTTCTAATTTATTTATAAAACCATAAGATATAGGAATGGAAGTAAGGCCATTCAACCCATTGAGTTCACTCTACCATTCATTCATGGCTGATGGACATTTCAAAGCCACTGCAAGATTAAGAATTTATCAATCTCTGCCCTGAAGATATTTAACATCCCAGCCTCCACTGCGCTCTGTAGTAATGAATTCCACAGGCCCACCGCTCTCTGGCTGAAGGAATGTCTCCTCATTTCCGTTTTAAATTGACCCCCTCTAATTCTAAGGCTGTACCCACAGATCCTAGCATTCCTGCCTGACGGAAACAAATTCCCAGTGTCCACCTTTTCTAAGCAATGCATTACCTTGTAAGTTTCTATTAGATCTCCCCTCAATTTTCTAAACTCTAATGAATACAATCCCAGGATCCTCAGCCGTTCTTCATATGTTAGGCCTACCATTCCAGGGATCATCCATGTGAATCTCCGCTGGACATGCTCCAGTGCCAGTATGTCCTTCCTGAGGTGCGGGCCCAAAACTGGACACAGCATTCTAAATGGGGCCTAACCAAAGCTTGAAAGAGTTCAGTAGCACATTGCTGCTTTTACATTCCAACCCTCTTGAGATAAATGACAACATTACATTTGCTTTCTTAACCATGGACTCAACCTGCAAGTCAAATTTAGAGAATCCTGGACTAGCACTCCCAGATCCCTTTGTACTTGGGCTCTATAAATTTTCTCACCGTTTAGAAAATAGTCCATGCCTGCATTATTTTTTTCCCCAAGTGCAAGACCTCACATTTGCTCACATTGATTTTCATCAGCCATTTCTTGGTCCACTCTCCTAAACTGTCTGAATCTTTCTGCAGCCTCCCCACCTCCTCAGAACTACCTGCATGTCCGCCTAACTTTGTATCATTGGCGAACTTCGCCAGAATGCCCCCAATCCCTTAAAGTGAACAGCTGCAGCCCCAACACTGAACCCTGTGGGACACCACTTGTCACTAGCTGCCATTCTGATAAAGAACATTTTATCCCAACTCTCTGCCTTTGGCTAGACAGCCAATCCTCAATCCATGCCAGGAGCTCACCTCGAACACCATGGGCCCTCACCTTACTCAGCAGCCTCCGGTGAGGCACCTTATCAAAGGCCTTTTGGAAGTCTAGGTAGATAACATCCACTGTGTTTCCTGGTCTAACCTACTTTACCTCTTCAAGGAATTCTAACAAGTTTGTCAGGCATGACCTCCCCTTAACTAAATCCATGCTGACTTGTTCTAATCCGACTCTACACTTCCAAGAATTTAGAAATCTCATCCTTAATGATGGATTCTAGAATTTTACCTACAACTGAGGTTAGGCTAATCGGCTTCTAATTTTCCATCTTTTGTCTTGATCCTTTCTAAAACAAGGGGGTTACAACAGCGATTTTCCAATCATCTGGGACTATTCCTGACTCCCGTGATTTTTGAAAGATTACAACCAACGCCTCCGCTATTTCTTCAGCCACCTCCCTCAGCACTCTAGGATGTAGCCCATCGGAGCAAGAGATTTATCAATTTTTAGACCTTTTAGCTTTTCTAGCATTTTCTCTTTTGTAATGGTTACCATTCTCAACTATGCCTCTTGACTCTCCTTAATTATTGGGATATTACTCATGCCTTCTGTGAAAACTGGCACAAAATATTTATTAAGTTCTTCAGCTATTTCCTTATCTCCCATCACTAGCCTTTCTGCATCAATTTAGACTGGCCAATTTATGCTCTACCTATTTAGAGCACATAGGCCTAGTATTTTTACTAACTTAAAAGACAAAAGGACTAACACTTCTTAATTATGAAAGCAGATCAGACAGACACGATGCCACAACTTGGCATCATTGTGCAGGATTGCTGGGGACATCGTCTAAACCAAACAGTCACTGACAGTTCTTTGGGGTAAGAAGCTTCCTCCTTGGAGTCGTGATCTAGTCCATGAACGCAATCCTGAATCTTTCATGAGGTGGCTATTTTGTTTCAAATCCCCCGCATCTAGACCTCAAATTGGCTAACATAGTCTATGCCAGGAAATTACCCAAAGCAGAAAATTGCCAACTACGTGTGAATTAGGGAGATCGTGAGTGACCCTGGAAAACCAAAGCTATCACCCTTGGGAAACAGAGGGACTCCAGCACTCTATATTCCCAGTATCATTTTTACGACCCCTTAAAACCAGGAAAGTAAAGATCGAAAAAATGGATATGTGAGGTGGATGTGCGTGGACCTGCAACCTCTGAGAATACAGACAGGTGCGCTAAAGAAACATCTCACCCAAAGAAAGGGCCAATGAAGAATGGGATAGCCTAGACTGGATAAGAGGAAGACATATGCTCTATCCCTGGGACGGGATACAAATTCTTAACATTATTGTAAAAGAGAAGGATGTCGTCTACATGAGGCAGTCAAAGATGTGCTTGGAGAGTACAAGCAGAAGCTGCAAGCTGGCTGGACAGCAATAAAACATTGGGTAGAAGGGTATAGTCGGCATAAGACCGATTGGACGAAAGTCATAGGTTACTGTCAAAAACCCACAGAAGTAGTCACAGAATATGAGTAAAGGTTTAGGAAGACCTGGAAAAAATATGCAGGAGTCCCAACAGTACAGGATGACAGAGATTTTGAAGGTTGTGCTTATAGTCCACTGAAGTCTGCTTTTTTGGCTGGATTTAAACCTGAGCTCACTAAAACGTTAAATTCACCATACCGGACTGGGATCAGAGGGCGACGAATTACCACGAACTGGTGGACTGAGCCCACCAGCTCAAACAAGGTATGGGTGTCGAGTTGTGAGCCCTTCAGGCAGGACAAATGAAACAGACCCCCCAGTAACCCTGAGAAGACACAAGACAAATGCTCAGGGAAGTGTCACTTCTGTGGGAAGGAAGGCAATTGGGCCAGGGGGTGCTGACAAAAAGGACAAAGGAGAAATCACCTAAGAAGCAATGAGGAATAGGAGACCCTGGGAGCTGGGAGTAACACCAATCTCTGAGAACAGTTCAAAAAACTAACCATCCAGCAGCAGCAGGAGCTGCTAAAGTTGACAAAAAACTGGAAGAGCCCGCCCTGTGCCCCTCTACATTCCTACTGGCTTTATGTCAGCAGAGGGGAGATGGATTGTATGTGACCATGAGGGCAGGCAATCTGGACACTGAGTGCCTTTTGGACACAGGAGCAGAATTGACATTCCTACCCAGAAGATTCAACAATAGAAGCTAAAACAGCTGCTGAATCTTACTTCAGGTTTCAACCCATTCACATCAGAAAGAGAAATGTCAAAAAGAAACATGCACACAATCAGAGAGACATTCAGTATGCAAGTAGATGCTGCAGTCCGACTTATTCGCATCATCAGACATTCCAATTTGAACTAGTCCCATTTGCCAGCATTTGGCCCATATCCCACTAAGCCCTTCCAAATCATACACCCATCCAGATGCCTTTTAAATCTTGCGATTTAATGCCATTTAAATACTGTAATTGTGCCCACCTGCACCACTTCTTCCATACACTCACCACTCTCTGCTTGAAAAAGTAATCCCCTGAAATCCTTTTTAAAACTTTCCCCTCTTATCTGAAACCAATGTCCTCTCGTTCTGAACTCTCCCACCCTGGGAAAAAGACCCTGGCCATTCAGCCTCTCCCTATAGCTCAAGCCCCTCATCACAGCAACATCTTTGTCAATCTTTTCTGTACACTCTCAAGTATAACAATATCCTTCCGATAGAAGGGCGACCAGAATTAAACACAGATTTTTAAATTGACCTCACCAATGTCCTGCACAGCCACAGCATGACATCTGAGCTCCTAGGGAGGAGTGGGTACTGCAGATGCTGGAGATTAGAGTCAAGATTAGAGTGGTGCTGGAAAAGCACAGCAGGTCAGGCAGTATCTGAGGAGGAGGAAAAATCGACGTTTCAGGCAAAAGCCCTTCATTAGCCCTTCATCACCAATCGGGAATGAGCATTTCTGATGAAGGGCTTTTGCCTGAAACATCGATTTTCCTGCTCTTCAGATGCTGCCTGACCTGCTGTGCTTTTCCAGCACTACTCTAATCCTGATCCCAAATCCTATACTCAATGTTCTGACCAATGAGGTCCAAGCATGCCAAATACGTTCTTCACCACCCTGCCTTATCTGTGACGCCTCTTTCAAGGCACTATGCGCCTGCACCCCTAGGTCTTTTTGTACGGCAACACTCTCCAGGACCCCAATATTAACTGTATAAGTCCTACCTTGGTTTGCCTCACCAAAATTCAATACTTCATATTTAGCTAAATTATACTCCATCTGCCACTCCTCGGCCCATTGGCCCTTTGATCAAGGCCCCATTGTACACTGAGATAATCTCCCTCAATCCACTAAATCACCAGTTATGGTGTCACCTGAAAACTTACTAACCATACCTCCTATATTCACATCCAGATCATTTAAACAAATGGTGAAAAGCAGTGAACCCAGCACCAATCCTTGTGGCACATCACTGGTCATAGGCCTCCAGTCCAAAAAGCAACCCCCTACCATCACCCTCAATCTCTAACCATCAAGCAAATTTTGTATCCAATTGGCTAGTACCCCCGGACTCCACGTAGTATACCAGTCAACCATGCAGAATCTTGTTGAACACTTTGGTGTAGTCCATGCAGACAATGTCAACCGTTCTGCCTTCATCAACCTTCTTTTCAAAATAACTCAATCAAGTCAGTGAGACACTATTCCCCATGCACAAAGCAATGCTGACAATTCCTAATCAGTCTTTGCCTTTCCAAATGCATATAGACCCTGTCTCTCAGAAACCCCTACAAAAATTTATCCTCCACTGATGTAAGGTTCACCAGTCTATAGTTCCCTGGCTTTTCCTTACAGCCTTTTGAAATAGGCACCATATTAGGCAACATATTATCATGGTGACTGCTCTCTTTTCCTTATTGATCTTTAATCTATCTTTTAACTAATAACTTCATGTTTATTACATAAATACCTATCAGTAAATAACTACAAAGAGAGGAGAGGGGTTTCAAATGGTGGAGTAGGGCTCAAAAATGGAGGAGAGACACTGAAAAGCATACAAAGAATATGCAAATTGGAGAGAGATGCTGCAAAGGGAAGAAATCATCTGAGACGAGAGTGTGCGGTCACCAAGGAGAGAAAGCAGTTCTAAACCTTTCAACAAAGAAATACTCATCTAACTGGAAATAAGAAAATCAAGGTCATGAATTTGTTGCAAATTAATGTGCAGTCTCTAAACTAAAATGAAGGAGATCCACAGCTACTATATGGGGGAAATGTAATGGATACAATTGCCATGAACACCATGCCAATTAATATTGAACTGTTTTATTTCATGAAAAACTGTTCCTGAGGCATCTAGGAAATTAATGTCTTCTTTGTACGATGCTGTTTGAGTTTAAGAGATTGTTGGAATTTTGATTAACTCTTCTAATTCTGCTTCTGTGCGAGTTCAAATTTTCCATATATCTTCCCCATTACAGAAGATGGTGTCACAATGTGTCTACATCACCTCACAAAAGAATGAAAAAAGGAGTTCCTGAATATCAAAAAGTAGCCCCCAAGCAATCTCAAGAGTCCTCAAAAATGAAAATGCCTGGCACAGATCAAACAGCAGTCTCACCAGCCTGTCTAAGTCGACAGCGTATTTATTAGGGCTTGAGAACAAACCAGAATGAAACACAATTCAAAGCCTGAAAATGGAATCTGATTACAAACCCTTGAGATTTACATATAAATTGAACCACGGCTAACAACTGAATAATGTCAGTGATCAAGAGAGAATAATTGCAAATAGCACATAAAACATTTGGGAAATTATAATTATGAGTTCACCTTCCAGGGCACCACTTAGCAATTAGAATTAAACTGAACAGTCCAAAAAATACTTATAAACTCAAATCGCTGAATCATAATTATATCTTTGACACTAATATACAGATAAAACTACTGCAAAATGCAATCAGCTTGTAGGTGTACTTTCAAGGAAACCTCAAATGGCTAGAACATTTGGAATTTACGTCTTCAGCAATAGAGAGATTAAATCATAAGGCTGCATATTTAACATTTACAGTTAACCTGATCAGATTTTCAAAAGTTAATGTTACTCACTAACAAAACCAAGGAGAGCTTCCATATTCTGTTTTGTTTGAAAATCAAAGAAGAAGCTTATTTGATAAGCAGCAATCACAGAGAAGATTGCCTCTCGTGATCCCATTTACCCTGGGCAATGATATTTCCACATGTTTCTTAAGGGTCAGTGCCTCTGCTGTTCCCAATTATAAAATGCACATAACCCATAGATATTGAATGCTATATATACACGTTACCATTTTTCCAACCAACACACTAACTTCCAGCATTGACATGTACTACATATGCAGGACAATATGAAGCAACTTGAATAACCAAATTTTCAAATAGCAGAAGCTGAAATTTACCAAAACCAGCTAAGTGCTTGTGGAGGGTTTCTCTGTGAAATCTTGCAAGTTTTCTTGTGAAAATTTCCACTCCTCTCCTATTATGAATGTACAATATCTGTAAGGCCATGCTTTCATTCTATCTTTCACTCACTAACAACAAAAGTCCTTGCCACTGCTAGAATCTTCTAAGATTTGCACTATTGGTGCTATATTTAAAATCCCTGCTGTGTACCGGGTCAAACACTGAGAAATGGAGCTGCTTTTCTCAGTGTGCTGCTGCACGAGTCTAAAACACTTGGCTAAGAAAGGGAAGTTGATACATTGCTTCCTCAACAAAGGCCTGGTAGATGGCAAGGGCAGAGGACAGGACGGGTATCCTTTCCTCAGGACAGCCACAGGAGACCCAGTTACCAGAGCCTGCCAGCCTGGTATACTAGTTTGGTCTGTTCAGATAAATGCCCAGCAATGCTGTAAGATGTTTAATGATGTTCTGCACTCCCCCAGGGAAAGTGCCACTGACCTCGCTCTGCTACCTTACACTCACTCCAACTCTTCTTTTTTAATTCATTCATGGGACTGGAGTGTAACTGTTTGGCCAGCATTTATTGCTCATACCTAGTTGCCCTTGAGAAGGGGTAGTGAGTTGATGTTTTGAACCACTGTAGTCCCAGTGTCATAGGTATATCCAGAATGCCTTTGTGGAGGGAATGCCAAGATTTTGATCCAGCAACAGTGAAGTAACAATGATATTTTTCCTAGTCAGGATGATGAGTGGCTTGGAAAGGAATTTGAAGGTAGTGGTGTTTCCATGCATCTGCTGCCCTTGTCCTTCTAGATGGAAGCAGTTGTAGGTTTGGAAGGTGCTGTCTCAGGATCTTTGGTGAATTTCTGCAGGGCATCTTGTAGATGATACACACTGCTGTGAAACAGCGTCGGTGGTGGAGGGAGTGGATGTTTGAGGATGTGATATCATTAAAGCAGGCTGCATTATCCTGGATGGTATCAAGCTTCTTGACTGTTGATGGAACTGCACTCATCCGGGTAAGTGGGGATTATCCCATCCCACCCCGACTTGTGGCTTGTAGATGGTGGATAGGCTTTGGGGAGTCAGGAGGTGAGTTACTTGCCACAGTATTCCTGACTTCTGACCTACATCCATAGCCATTGTATTTACGTGGTGAGTCCAGTTGAATGTCTGGTCAATGGTAACTGTTAGGATGTCTATCGTGGCATCATCAGTGATGGTAATACCATTGAATATCAAGGGGTAGTGATTAGCTTGTCTCTTATAGGAGATGGTCATTGTCTGGCATCTGTGTTGCATGCATGTTACTTGGATATTGTCCAGATCATGTTGCATCTGAACACAGACTGCTTCAGTATCAAGCGTCCTGTATGGTACTGAACATTGTGCAATCATTGACGAACATCCCCCTTCTGACCTAATGACAGAGACAAGGTCACTGATGAAGCAACTGAAGATAGCTGGACCGAGGACACGACTTGAGTAACTCCTGCAGAGATGTCCTGGTGCTGAAATGACTGATCTCTACAACCAAATACCTATGTGCTGGATAAGACTCAAAGCAGCAGGTGTTTGTCCCTGATACCCATTGATTTAGATTTTGCTAGGTTCCACTGCTGCCTCCATCTTCCACCAAGACTCATGGTCTACCACTTTCACTATTGCATATTGCCTCATTCAGTCTCACCACACGCCAGCAGCCCGCACCCGCACCCACCCTCACCATCACCATCACCACCACCACAAACACCAATATCTCTGCATGCTATCTCTGCTTCTTACTCATACACTCAGGATACCCCACTATCACTGCACCATGACTAAGAGCTGTACCAACAATGTCCATCTCCCTCAATCTCACTCTTTGTCGCAGAGGGATCCACATGGTCTCCACCCTGAAAAGACCAGCACCTCAGGCATCATCCACTCATTCACGGGAGGGAGTAGCCACAGATCCCAGAGAGGACTCACTGAAAAGGAGGGTTCCTGCCCCTTCACCAATTCAGATTCTGATACTATGGCTCTATCTCGAAGAGAGTCGAGAGTGTGGTGCTGGAAAAGCACAGCAGGTCAGGCAGCATCCAAGAAGCAAGAGAATTGACGTTTTGGGCAAAAGCCCTTCATCAGGAATGAGGCTGTGAGCGGATGGGGTGGTGAGATAAATGGGAGTGTGTGGGGCTGGGGGGAAAGGTAGCTGAGTGTGCAATAGGTAGATGGAGGTGGGGCACCCTGCATAGGCCCCAGCTATGCCTGACTCTTTGTCAGTTATGTAGAACAGTCCATCTTCCACAGTTACACTGGCACCATTCCCCACCTTTTCATCTGCGACAGTGATGACTGTATCAGCGCCACCTCATGCTCCCACTTTAAAGACTGCAATTTCCCCTCCCACATGGTCAATGATGCACTCATCCACTTCCCACACCTCCCCCCCTCGAACCTCACCCCTTCAACTGTAACAAGGACAAAACCCCCCTAATCCTCACCTTCTACCCCACTAACCTCCATCTACAACGCATCATCCTCCGCCATGTCCGCCACCTATAAACGGACCCCACCAGAGAATAGGTTTCCTCCCCATGCCTATCCACGTTCCATAAAGACTGTTCCCTCCACGACTACCTGGTCAGATCCACGCCCTGCACCAACCTACCCTTCCCTCCCAGCACCTTCCTCTGCCACCGCAGGAATTGCAAAACCTGCGCTCACACCTCCCCCCTCACTTCCATTCAAGGCCCCAAAGGAGCCTTCCACAATCATCAAAGCTTCACCTGCACTTCCACATGTCATTGACTGCATCTGTTGCTCCTGATGTGGTCTCCTCTACATTGGGGAGACAGGATGCCTACTCGCAGAGCGCTTCATAGAACATCACCTGGTCACCTGCACCAACCACCCCCACCGCCCCATGGCCAAACACTTCAACTTTGCCAAGGACATACAGGTCCTGGGCCTCCTCCATCGCCACTTCCTAACTACCCAACGCCTGGAGGAAGAACACTTCTTCTTCCGCCTCAGGATCCTCCAATCTCACGGCATCAATGTGGACTTCACCAGTTTCCTCACTTGCCCTCCCCCCACCTCATCCCAGTTCCAACCTTCCAACTCGGCACCGCCCTCATGACCTGTCCTACCTGTCCATCTTCTTACCCATCTATCCGCTCTACCCTCCTCTCTGACCTATCACCATTACCCCCACCTCCATCTACCTACCACCTTTCAGCTATGTTTCCCCCCAGCCCCAACTCCCTCCCATTTATCTCACCACCCCCTCAGCTCACAGCCTAATTCCTGATGAAGGGCTTTTGCCTGAAACATCGATTCTCCTGCTCCTCAGATGCTGCCTGACCTGCTGTGCTTTTCCAGCACCACACTGTCTAATCTCCAGCATCTGAAGTCCTCACTTTCACCCATCTGGAAGAGAGTCAGGAGTACCTGATGGTGAACACACACCAACATCTGGCCAAGGGAGAAATGCCCAGAGTGCTGGCAGCCGGAGGACTGCTGGAGACCCAGCACCTCCTCACACCCAGGCAGCAGAGTACCCTGTGCTGCAGTCCATTCAGAATGCACAAAGAGAGAGAGGAGCAGTGGGTTGGTTTGACTGAGACACTGCCATGCACAGTCACGTGCAAACATTCTGTCGGCAGGATATATGATAGACACCTGCATTCCATTGCTCTAGCCATTGGTGGGAGCGAAAGGTGACAGAGGGGTTAGGGACATGATTGTCAATGACCACCGCTCCTCATCGTGGTCTATCATCCCACCTTGATATAGGGAGATGCCCTTATTAATAATTATTGTCTGCTCTGTATTTCATCATGGTGTCTCCTATACCCACATCTGACTGCTCTCATTCCCACCACAGAAGTGGCCCCTGATAAACCTCTTGACTTTCAGTGAACAGATGGCCAAGGACTGACCTCGTCTATCCTGCTGATCAAATTGGAAAGATAGTGTTTGAGTGACCAGACCCCTGACTAACCTCTGTGCAGCTCCTGACTGACCTACCACTAATCTCTGGACTGGATGTATGGATCTGCAGGACTGATGGTGGCACACTCCCGAGACTGTAATGATATGCAGGGAGAAAGTGAGCCCTCGACTCTGACAAACCTAGTACTCTCTGACTGACAACAAAATCCTTGGACTTGACGGAGGACTATCCCCCTCAAACTTTCAGACATGATTATTTGGTTGAAGTACGGGCAGGATGTTTGCCAGACATGCGGTAGGTGTAATACTGAGGTAGTACAGGGTCATAAAGAAACATCTCCTTACCCATCACTGGTCATTGCTGACAAACATGACACCTGCCTAGCTTTATGTCAGTGCTAAAAGGCAAGGCAAGGCAGAAGTACTGCGAGGATGTACATTTTGAATGAATGAATCGGCAATATGTAAAAAGGCAAAGCACAACAAGGCAGCAATTCTGTAAGTACCAAAGTAGGTGCGTTCAGATAAGGTTCCCCAAGGGAGACTGATTAGCAAGTTTAGATCTCATGGAATACAGGGAGAACTAGCCATTTGGAAACAGAACTGGCTCAAAGGTAGAAGACAGAGGGCGGAGGGTTGTTTTTCAGACTGGAGGCCTGTGACCAGTGGAGTGCCACAAGGATCGGTGCTGGGTCCTCTACTTTTCATCATTTATATAAATGATTTGGATGCGAGCATACGAGGTACAGTTAGTAAGTTTGTTGATGACAACAAAATTGGAAGTGTAGTGGACAGCGAAGAAGGTTATCTCAGATTACAACAGGATCTTGATCAGATGGGCCAATGGGCTGAGAAGTGACAGATGGAGTTAAATTCAGATATATGTGAGGTGCGGCATTTTGGGAAAGCAAATCTTAACAGGACTTATACACTTAATGGTAAGGTCCTCATGGATGTTGCTGAACAGAGACACCTTGGAGTGCAGGTTCATAGCTCCTTGAAAGTGGAGTCGCAGGTAGATAGGATAGTGAAGAAGGCGTTTGGTATGCTTTCTTTTATTGGTCAGAGTACTGAGTACAATAAGTGGAAGGTCATGTTGCGGTTGTACAGGACATTGGTTAGGCCACTTTTGGAATATTGCGTGTAATTCTAGTCTCCTTCCTATCTGAAGGATGTTATGAAACTTGAAAGGGTTCAGAAAAGATTTATAAGGATGCTGCCAGGGTTGGAGGATTTGAGCTATAGGGAGAGGTTGAAAAGGCTGGGGCTGTTTTCCCTGGAGCATCTGAGGCTGAGGGGTGACCTTTTGGAGGGTTATAAAATTATGAGGGACATGGATAGGATAAATGGATAAAGTCTTTTCCCTGGGGTGGGGGAGCTCAGAACTAGAGGCCATAGGTTTAGGATGAGGGGGAAAAATATAAAAGAGTCCTAAGGGGCAACATTATCACGCAGAGCTGCCAGAGGAAGTGGTGGAGGCTAGTACAATTGCAACATTTAAAAGGCATTTGGATGGGTATATGAATAGGAAGGGTTTGGAGGAATATGGACCAGCTGCTGGCAGGTGGGAATAGATTGGATTGGGATATCTGGTCAGCATGGACGAGTTGGAGCGAAGAGTCTGTTTCCGTGCTGTACCTCTCTTTGACCCGATAACTGCAGTTTGAACTTTAAAATATAGACTTATTTATCAGAACTAATTTTAATTTCTCTTTTTCTCTTATTGTAAAAATGGAAGCCCTGCATTTAAGTTTTCTTCCAACACAATTTTTCAAGGAAAGCTCATTACCCCAGTCAAAAATGAATACAAATAAAAGAAATTTAGTATTTCTATTTAAGATAATTGATATAAATCCACAATGTCCAAATAAGACTATAAAGTGAATGTTAGGTATCACAAATTGTTTGTCAAAGTGTGTACAAAAGTACTGCTTACTGAGTGAAGTATTTATCTTACGGACAGTAGGAAACTATCACGAGAGGTCCTTGATACTACATTTAATATAGATCACAAATAATAACTTTCAATGCATTTAAGGGTAATTTGTCCAGACAAGTACAATGAGAACTGAAGAAACCTACAGCTTTTTATTATTTGAAAGTCAGCATTCAGAGTAAACGTAAGACCATAAGATAGAGGAACATTTGGTCTATCGAGTTTGCTCAGCTATTCGATCCTGGCTGACATGCTTCTCAACCACATTCTCCCACCTTCTGCTGCAACCGATGATCCTCTTACTAATCAAGACCCATCTATCTCTGTCTTAAATACACTTATGGAACACCAGCTGCCATCCTGATAACGATCCCTTTCTCCCGACTAGATTAGATTAGATTCCCTACAGCGTGGAAACAGGCCCTTCAGCCCAACGAGTCCACACCAACCCTCCAAAGATTACCCACCCAGACCCATTTCCCTTTGACTAATGGGCAATTTAGCATGGCCAATTCATCTGACCTGCACATGTTTGGACTGTGGGAGGAAAATGGAGCACCCAGAGGAAACCCACGCAGACACGGGAAGAATGTGCAAACTCCACACAGACAGTCACCCAAGGTTGGAATCGAACCTGGGATCCTGGTGCTGTGAGGCAGCAGTGCTAACCACTGAGCCGCTGTGCCGCCCACCAGCTCTCTGCTTTCTGCCAATCAGCCAATCCTCTTATCCATGCCAATAACTTGCCCCTAACACCAAGGGCTCTTATTTCCCAGTTTAAGTACAACATCTTTGTCAAAGGCCTTCTGGAAATCCAAATAGATCCCGTCCATAAATTCTCCTTTGGGACAGCATGGTCGCTATTTCTTCCAAAAATTCTAACAGATTTGTCAGGCATGACCTCCCCTTGATGAAGCTGTGTTGACTCAGCCCTATTTTACCATGCACTTTGAAGTACTCCGCAATCTCATCCTTAACAACGGACTCCAAAATCTTGCCAACAGCCAAGATCAGGCTTACCGGCCTATAATTTCCTGCCTTCTGCCTCCCTCTCTTCTTAAACAGGGTTTTACATTAACCACTTTTCAGTCCTCTGGGACCTCCCTAGTGCTCATGATTCCTGAAAAATGCCTCCACAATCTCCTCAGCTAATTCCTTCAGAACTCTGGGTTTTATTCCCTCTGGTCCAGGGGATTTATCCACAGTCACCTAATACCTTTACCTTAGTGATAGCTACCAAACTCACTCACCTGACTGTCTCAAAGTTCTGGTGTACTATCGGTATCTTCCTCCATGAAGAAAGATGCAAAGTACCTGTTTGGTTCATCCACCATTTCTTTGATCTCTCACTACTTCTCCAGCCTTATTTTCTAGCAATTCAAAGTCCATTCTTGCCTCTCTTGCCTTTTAGGTATCTAAAACAAAACTCTTGCAATATTCTTTCAGATTACTAGCTATCTTAATCTCATTTTTCATCTTCTTCCCCATTGTTGCATTTTTAGTTATCCTCTACTGGTTTTTAGCAGCTTCCCAATCCTCTGGCTTCCCGCTACTCTTCATGAAAGTGTATGCTTTATCTTTTGCTTTTATACGGTTCCTGACTTCCCTTGTCAGCCATGCTTGCCTCATCCTTCTTCAAGATGAATCTCTGCTACGCCTCCTGAATTACCTGTGCCATGGCTACTCCACTATTGTTCCTACAAGGCTCCCTTTTAGTCAAGTTTGGCCAGCTTCTCCCTCACATCTTTGTAGTTACCTTTAGTCAATTGTAATACCATTATATTTGATTCCAGCTTCTCCCCTCTCAAAAACTGCAGGATGAATTCTCTCATATTGTGGCTTCCTAATCAAGTCTGCCTCATTACACATCAGCAAATCCTGAATTGCCTGGTTCCTCGTGGGCTCTGCCATAAGCATTCACCAAAAATGTCTCTCCAACAACATGTATCCAACAGGCACACATTTTAGTGGCAAAGTTCCATGCTTCAACATCAGTCAGAAATATTTCTCTTTACCTTACCAAGGGTTCATGAATATGCCCAACCTTAAGTACTTAGTGCCATACTATTTCAAGAGGTACACACAGCCAATTCTGAGCCTAGAAGACCTTTTACAATTGCCATGTCCCAGCCACCATTGTAATAGCTGATGCAACAGAACTAAGAGACAAGCTTACTCCACAAATGGCCTAAGGCCCTGGAAATGAACTCTCGCCTTATTCTTGACCAAGGCAGGTTTCACATATTACCTGCTCCCAGCATTAATCCTGGCCTGGCTGCTTCCAATTCCTAAACCCAAATCTTAATATGTTTCAGCCTCTAAATTAAGCATTATTCTTCCTCAGCCTTAGCTGTGGGAATTGAAACTATTCAGGTGCACAGTTATCCGCTGCTGAAGACGAAGTCTGGAATTTCTTCCACGGGACATATATTGTGATACAGGCTGTTATGTAGTTCATAAACTGCATTCCTAACAGAGGTGTAGCTTTGCCCAGGAGTTTAGGCTTTTCCTGCAGGATGTAGCTTCACTGCAGTTCGAGAGCCACGAGCCAGTGCTGGGAGGACTGCAGAGGCAGGGAAGAGCACCAGCCCCTCAGACTGCTTAACAGGTCCCTTCACCTTCCCCTCACCCCCTTCACACTGCCACCTCATCTTCCCCTCCATCCACCCCCAGAGCCAAACAGCTAGCACCTTCTCTGTACAGGCCATTGTTTCCATTCAAAATCAATGCAAAATATTTCATGTCCCTAGGCGGGAACCTCTCACCCTCTAATAAAAGCCTCCACAAAACACATAATCAGACTGAAAAAAAATGAATTCTGCCATGTGAAAAAATCCTTCCAATACATATATAAAACAGAAATTGCTGGAAAAACTCAGCAGGTTTGCCAGCATTGGAGAGGGAAAGAGAGTTACTGTTTTGAGTCCAATCTGACCCTTCTTCAGAATCCTACTAGTTTGTGTCATCAAACTAGAAAATACATCAAAGTCTGAATCTAGATGTAATATCTCCACGTTTGCAGATAACACAAAACTGAATGGGAGGATATGCTCGAAGGAGGATACAGAAATGCTTCAGTGTGATGGAGGGATGGAGAGTCATACCAGACTGGAAACATTAACACTGGTTCTCTCTTCACAGATGCTGCCAGACCTGCTGAGTTTCTCCAGCATTCTCTGTGCTTGATCCTGTACTGGAGAGAAGAGCCTCACTTGTGGAAGTCGTGGAAAAGTCATTTGTGCCTTGTGCTGATGTAGGTGTGTTTTTGTCTGGTTTAGTTCCAGCAGTAAAGATGCACAGGCCCTGAACTGTCTCAGCCCCAGGATATCCCTGCAGCAGTTTTCAGGGGAAAGTCCCCAGCCTAAACATCTCCTGCTGATTCATCATGGACTTACCCACCATCATATGGTCACAAGTGAGGATGCTCACTAAAGATCGCATAACACATAACGCTCAGCACCATCCCCAACATTTCAAGTGCTGAATCAGTCCATGTCAACATGCAGGAGGACTTAGACAGTAAACCAAAAACCAAAGGATCCATGGACACTGGAAATCATAAACAAAACCAAAAACAGAAAGTGCTGGAAAACCTCAGCAGGTCTGGCAGCATTTGTGAAGAGAGAACAGAGTTAACGTTTCAAGTCCAGTGACCCTTCTTCAGAGCTTAAGCTTTGAGAGCCCCTTCTGAAGAAGGGTCACTGGACCCAAAACGTCAACTCTGATTTCTCTCCACAGATGCTGCAAAACTTGGACAGTGCTCATATTTGACTTGTAAAGTGACAAGCAATGACCTTCTCCAATAAGTGAGAAGGTCCCTCACCTTTCTATGGCATTACCATCACTGAATCCTTCACAATCAAAATCCCAGGGGCCAGAAGCTGAACTGGATCAGCCATATAAATAAACAAAGAACTTTGGGGGCTTGAGATCTGAAACAAAAACAGAAATTTCTGGAGAAACACAAAGTGATGAAGAGTCACTGGACTGTACATTAACTGTGCTTTCTTAACAAGTCTGGTAGCATCTCTGCGAAGTTTCTCCAGCTGTTTCTGCTTTTGTTTCAGCCATATAAATACTGTGGCTATAAGAAATGGTCAGAAACTAGAACTTCTGTGGTGATTAACACACCTTCTGACTCCCCAGAGGCTACCCACCAGCTACACCATACTAATCAATATTTTCCACTTGCTTGGATGTGTACAGCTCCCAATAACACTGAAAAGGCTGAACACTATCCTGGAAAAGCAGCCCAGTTTACTGGCACTTTTTCCATCAAATTATAGTTCATCCCTTGCACCACTGACACAATGTGGTATTGGTGTGTACTATATACTTAATGCTCTGCAGCAATTCACCAAGAGTCCTAAAGCAGCACTTTCCAAACCTGTGACTTCTGCCACATAAAAGGACAAGGGCACAGACGTAAGGAACACCACTGCCTGCAGTTTAGCCTCCATGCCACATATCATCTTGACTTGAAACTACACTGGTGTTTCTTCATTGTCACTGGTTAAAGAAACCTGGAACTTCTTTCCCATGCATTGTGGGTGTACTTGCATCACATGGAGTGCGAAAGTTGAAGAAAGTGGTTTGTTCACCTTCTCAAGTACCATTTGGGATAGTCAACAAAGGTTGGCTTTGCCAGCAACACCAAAGTCCCGTGAGAAAAGAAAAAAAAGTCTCCAAAATAGGTTAACTGCATGCATGCAGGCTGCTGCAGTCATCGACAAAATAACAACTAACATCACTTCAGAAGTGATATACTAATTCCAATAATGCCTTGGAAGCACAGAGGCATGAATAGTAGCTAGTAACTGCAAGCTCTCTCTTCAAAAAATCTCCTGCCAACTTGTGCCAATTTGACTTAACCAAAAGGGGAATGTCTTTTTAAGGGAACAGTGCAGTCCATATCAAACAAATGGAAACTCTTTGGACTTTTGACTCTTGGACACACTAACAGGTTTAACACTTGACAGTTACATAGTTAACCACAAATACCCTAAAAGTGATAGGATTCCACTGAAATGTATTGCATAAAATTGTCCAAGAAATTATCTTTTCAGAAATATAGCCAATATGGCAAGTTTCTAATAGATTGCCTTTGACTGGGAAAATCCTTTCCCCAAGTGTATGATATTCATATGTTTTCATTTTAAACCAGGATTGTCTATGGTGGTACATATCAAATTAATAGATCTTTCCGAAGTAAGGCATTTAAAATCTGGAATACTTTGATCATTAGCACAATTGAAAATTACACTGTAGTCTCACTGTGATTTTATCATTTGAGGCAAGAATTTGGTTTAATTAATGCAGGCCACACAGTCAACATTTTCAACTGCAGTAATAGCATTAACTATCATGTATTTATTTGTTCATTTCCCTTTTCAATTCAATTGACTCCACTTATCTTAATAGCATTAAAAATCAAACAACACCAGGTTATCGTCCAACAGGTTTAATTGGAAGCACACTAACTTTCGGAGCGACGCTCCTTCATCAGGTGATTGTGGAGGGCTCGATCATAACACAGAATTTATAATGAATGTATGCAGGTTTTGAGCAAAGTGCAATGTAACTCTGCAAATACAAATTCACCACACAAAATATATGTGTGCATGT
Organism: Chiloscyllium plagiosum; assembly: GCF_004010195.1. NCBI lineage: Eukaryota > Metazoa > Chordata > Chondrichthyes > Orectolobiformes > Hemiscylliidae > Chiloscyllium > Chiloscyllium plagiosum. The sequence continues at coordinate 24,337,478 of NC_057733.1, read as the reverse complement.
GGGTCTTTGTCTGTTTATGTGTGTGTGTCTATCTGGGATGGGGTTGTGAGTGTGAGAAAGTGCGTGTGTGCTTGTGTGTGTGTAGTGAGTGCAGAGTGTCTTAAATCTGTGAGGGGGTGCATGTGTGGGAGTGTGTGTGTCTATAAGGGTGTGTGTGGGTGTCTGTGTGCGCGTCTGTGTGTACCTGTATCAGTGTGTATGTGAGGAATATCTGTGTGTGTGTAGTGCAACGGTGATCACCTGTAATGTGACATGAACCCAAGGTCCCGGTTGAGGCCCTCCCTATGGGTACCGAACTTAATAACAATTGCACTTAGCCACTGTGCTTGTAGGACTGAAACAATTCGCAGTTACACACAGCATTGTAACCATAGTTTGTTCCAGACTTTTGAACAGACCTCTCAAATGTTAATGTCGATCATTATTTCCGCACGTTTTCTCCAGCTGTAACACTGTATTGCACACTCTGTTCCATTACCTGATGCACTTTGTGCTGTGTGGTCTGCCTTCAGCACAAAAAAACACACTTTCCACTATATCTCAGTACACGTGACAATTCGGCGGGTCAGTGTGGACTTGTTGGGCTGAAGGGCCTGTTTCCATACTGTAAGTAATCTAAAAAAAAATTTATTGTGCTTGTGATACTGTAAAAATAGCAAACATGGGTGGCACGGTGGCTTATAGGTGGCTCAGTGGTTAGCACTGTTGCCTCACAGTGCCGGGTTCGATTTTACCCTCGAGCAACTGTCTGTTTGGAGATTGCATACTCTCCCCATGTCTGTGTGGGTTTCCTCCAGGTGCTCCAGTTTCCTCCCATAGTCCAAAGATGTGCAGGTTAGGTGGATTGGCCATGCTAAATTGCCATAATGTCCAGGAATGTGCAGGCTAGGTTGATTAGCCACAGGAAATGCAGGGTTACAGGGATAGGGTAGGGGGTGTTTCTGCTTAGGATGCTCTTTGGAGGATCAGTGTGGACTCAGTGGGCCGAATGGCCTGTTTCCATGCTGTAGGTATTCTATGATAACAAGCAACTCACTAGAAAAACGTCAATTAGATAGCCCAGTATATTACATTATAGCAAAACAGTGATGTGCTGCTAAACAGGGCTTCTGTCATTAACCTGAAGAGCTATAAAATAATATTACTTGTTAGCAGTTTGACCACCACCATCAAGCACAATATTTTGGCATCAACAAAGTTCCTGTTCAGTTGCATACCTAAAGCATACAAGAAGCCAGAAAGAGACAGTGCAGGACTTGTTCCATAATAAGTAATGGCTAACGTTATCCTGGTCTCAAGTGGAGTAAGTGTCGGAGCAGGTTTGGAGAGTATCTACTCCAGTTCTTAATTCCCATGTTCCTATGTAATGCATGTGCACCTTCTTGCACTGCAAAATCAAGTTGGTCACAACAGCGAAATTTTAAAGGAAACAATAAGCATCAATAATTTTTCCTGTGCTTAGCTTGGATCTAAATAAAAATCAAGTTATTTCTGACTAACAGCTCAATTCTGAGATATTTGTTGTACTATTTTCAATGAGTTTCCAACAGTTTAAATATAAAAGGCATTGTATTGAAATAGACTATCACTTTACCAATTGTACAGCATTCATTATGCCATCATTCACTCATGAACAAACCTTTCTTGTGTACAACCACAGAACATGATGTACTGCACATTTCACAGAGGCTGAAATATGAAAGCTCTATTCAATCCATGAATTAATTCTAAATTGGTAAGCTTTTCATGACAAATCAAGAGATCATCCACTACCTTATCAATGTGAGGATGCCAATACTCATCATGCATTGTCTTGGCTTCAGTATTGTTCATCCTTGAGAAAAAGGTGGGCTTTGTGAGGTGCAGACGAGTTGGATTAATCCCGAATGATTCAGCTATTACTTGCTGAATACGCCCTCGCACATCACTGCAAAAAAATAATCAATGCATAATTAAATAAAATCGTTAAGCTTTGGAACCTTTGAAATTAAAATCTAATTTTCATCTAAAACGAAGGTGACCACTGCAGCCATTTTAGGTCCCAATTTCTTCCTTTTTACAAACCATTTCAGTCTATGAAAGATATCCTGTATAACAATCAGATGAAGCAAGTTAAAATTTATCAGCGTCATCATATACTAAATACTTCAACTGTTTTCACATAGTACACAGTATAGCGGAAATCTGTCTCCAAGAACTGTAGATGCTGGCTGAAATAACTCCACAGAGGCCAGTATCCCATCACTAAGTCACCCTTTATTTACACATGGAGTGCCCTTGAGCCTGATCCAGTTCTCAGAGTGAACAGAATGTCAGATACTCCTGTTCTTTTTTTTTAATGTCTGACACTCCAGTTCTCTTTTTTTCATTTTAACCCCCACACTACCGCCTAACTGTGGTAGTGCTTATTTTTTCCCCAGCACCCATGTTGTGCGTGTGCAGGTGTGAGACAGAGTGAGAGACACAAGGTGTACGAATCTTTATTCGATTTCCACCACCAGGAAGAAAGGAAACACCCGAGCGGCCAAGATACTCCTGTTCTTCTCTGTCAGCCAACGCTCCCTGATTGGACCAGATTAACAGTCCCAATTAGGGAACTCATTTTCTATAATGTCCATCTGGCTGACCTCATTACAATCATTACACTGCCAAAACAAATTGTTCATGACTGAGCTGGACAGAATCTTGAGATCTGTGGTACGAACAAAAGAGGAGTCATTGGTAACTAGCTGTTTAAAGAGGCCATGATTTAACAGAATGGTGAAATAGACTGAAGACTCAAAGTGTCTCAGTCCTTTATGTAAAAGCTTATGAAATGCACCATTATGAAAAAGTGTTGTTTTAGCCACAGAATTTACATCACACTAGTTTGACTTGCACAGTTTACAGGATATTTGTTCATTTCAAATATTTAGTGCAGCTTGACTGTCAAGTATTGGAACCTAATTCCTTTACACACTGTTAACAACAGAAAACTTTGTTGTGAAGCTATTGAAAAGAAAGACTTGCAAACAAGTACAAAATTTGTATTTTAAATTGATTTTGGAAGCATGTAGAGGCAGCTTTCTGGCATGATTTTACATGGAGCCAGTTCATTTGGAATGTAAAATAAGCCATTGAGCAAATGTTTTTGAAGCTGTGTTTGATGCTAACCAGATTCATAAAATGTTACAAAATATTGTGACAAATTTCTAGCATTGCCGATAAATGTAATAGAAATTTTCCATTACAGAGTTGAATCCCAGAGAATAGCAACACTTCCTGCCCTCCATACCTTTAATCAGCAGTGATCCAGCACCATTACTTTACAGTAGTGTGCACAAACCCAGAGATATTAGCACACTCATGAAAAATTTATTTTCTTCTTATTTTGATATTTGACTTAAGAATTTGCAAGTATGATGCCTCACAAATTACATACTAGAAGGACAGATAACCCTCAGGAGGTTAATCAGAGTGAGGAACTGAAAGAACTCCAATGTGCTAAGTGGAGATAAAACATTGAAACTTTTCATCCTGTATTCATCAGAACTGGGATGCAAGAAACAGACATGAAACAAGAGACATAATTTTGTACAAAAAGAGAAGAAGGTCACTTTGTGTGCTTAATATAGAGATACAGCATTTCACAACTATTGGGGCAGCACAGTAGTTAGCACTGCTGTCTCACAGCACCAGGGACCCGTGTTCAATTCCAGCCTCTGGCGACTGTCTGTGTGGAGTTTGCACATTCTCACTGTGTCTGCATGGGTTTCCTCTGGTTTCCTCCCACAGTCCAAAGATGTGCGGGTCAGGTGAATTTGCTATGCTAAATTGCTCAAAGCATTAGGTGCATTAGTCAGAGGGAAATGGGTCTGGGTAGGTTACTCTTCGGAGAGTCAGTGTGGACTTCCATACTGTAAGGAATCTAATCATCTAATCTAATCTATCCTGTGTGATAAAGGATACCCCGATCAAATCATCACTCATGATATATCGTTGTACATTTTGCCCTGAGAAGTGTCCAGTCTATCTCATGTTACTGGAAGGGGAAGCTGTTTCAAAAATGTTAACAAGAAGCGCTCGCTGTCTCATGCTACCACTTCCCAGTCAATCCATGAGCACTTTCCTTCACTGACAAAGTGCTGCCATAAAATCTAAAAGAGTTTTTTTTTAAACCTATCACATAAATCAGTAATTTGGTATTTCAGTTTCAGTGCTGGTATGATGCCAGATATGTATACCGTACATCCCAACAGCAGGTGGACAGCATGAAATAGCACTTCCTGTTAACCAATCACATAGCAGCCAGCTTATCATTTTCAACTAATCCATGCTTGCAAGCCTTAGAAATGAATATCCACTATTAGATGTGATTCTGCTGTTGGAAATTTTGTATTAAATAATGCGGATAGCGCTAAGAATTACCTTGGAGACCAGTTTAAGGTCATCAACCATGCCTGTAGCATATTGCTTTATTGTAGCTACATATATAAATCCGCAGGAACCTGTTTTATGTTGGCAAAAAATCCATCTAAGAGCGGCATAGTGGCTAGGGTGCCACGGTGGCTCAGTGGTCAGCAATGCTGCTTCACAGTACCAGGGACCCGGGTTCAATTCCAGTCTTGGGTGACTGTGTGCAGTTTGCACATTCTCTCCGTGCCTGCGTGGGTTTCCTCCGGGTGCTCCAGTTTCCTCCCACAATCCAAAGATGTGCAGATCAGGTGATTTGGCCATGCTAAATTGCCCATAGTGTTAGTGCATTAGTCAGGGGTAAATGTAGGGGAATGGGTCTGGGTGGGTTACTCTTTGGAGGGTCGTGTGGACTTGATGGGCTAAATGGCCTGTTTCCACACTGTAGGGAATCTAATCTAATTTGTACATACATTTTAGTAAAGGAGTTATAGAGACAGCCAAACTGCATTCCCATGGCAATACCCTGACCAATCAGAATCGACCTGTCAGCTCTGAGAATTTAAAATAGACAATTAATAGTTCTGCTGCATCTCCGTGCCAATGATGGTCCAACATACCAGCACCCTCCTCTCAATCTGTATAAATGGTGTCTCTTGTTTGAAGTGGTTTCCTTATGAGTAGTTCTGGTAAGTATAACATTTTTAAAAATCGATTCTATTATGTTTTTAGCAATATTTAAGTTTGTACTATCAAGAACTTAAAGTAATTAATATCAATAAAGAAAATGTATTCAATGAACTTAAGAGACTAAAAGCTAACAAACCTGCTGAATCAAATGGCCTCTATCTTAGTGTTCAGAAGAGTTAGCTGGGAACAGAGTGGATGCACTAGTTACAATTTTCCAAAACACTCTCCTTTCCCAGCAGAGTGGAAGCTTACAAGTGTATCACTAGTATCCAGAAAAGGAAAGAGACAGAGAACAGGAACCTAGAGGCCAGTTAGCTTGAGATCACTCATTAGCAAAATGCTGGAATCTATTATAAAAGAAGTCTTAACAGTGAGTTAGGATGTAATAGTAGGATCAGCTTTGTGGTTTTCTAAAAAGGGAACCATGTTTGACAAATTCACTCAGGTTTCTTGAGGATATAAGTTTTAGAGTAGTTAAACAGAAATTAGTCAATGCAGCATAGTTGGATTACCAGAAGGCGTTCAAGGACTCATGGAATTAGGAGGAATAAGTTCACATGCATGGACAATTGGTTAATGAACAGGGAGCAAAGGGTAGCAATAAAGGGGATAATTTCATATTGAAAGGCTCTATCCAACAGAGGCTCCAACTACTTTCAATCTACATTAGATGAAGGGTCCAAGATTAACTTACCCATGCCTGCAGATAATACAAAACTCAGCTGGAATACAAGCTTTGAAGAGGACACAAGGAATCTAGGCAGGTTTAAGTGGACAACAATTTTATAATTGGAGCAAATTGTGGGAAAAAGTCAAGTTGAAGAAGCAGATTTTTTAAAAAAAGATTTACTAAACTTTTAGATGTTGATATTCAGAGAATTGGAAATGCTTGTGCAAGGAATACAGAGTTATCGATAAGAGGGGAAGTGACATGCTGGTCGTTACTGCAGGTAAATTTTAATTCAAGAACAAGGAAGCATTGCTCCATTATTTTTGTAACTTTAGTGAAACCATACCAGCAGTATTGTGCATCATCCCCATAGCTCAGAAAGGATAAAGCTTAGGGACAGTACTACAATGATTCACTGAATTATTGATTCACTGAAAGGATTATCCTGTGATGAAAGGTTGAGTAAATTGGAACTTAACTCTCCGCTGTTTAGAAGAATGAAGGAGATCTCACTGAAATATACCATATTCAGGAGCAGCTTGACAGGACAGATATTGACAGGTAGCTTTCCCTAGATGGGAAGTCTAAAGCATAGTGGCACAGTCTCTGGGTCAATACTTTAGGGCTGAGACGAGGAAATATTTCTTCAGAAGTAGGGCTTTGGATCTTTGGAATTCCATTCACCAGAGGGTGGTGTATACTGCGTTGTTGACAATATTCAAGACTGGGGACATATAGTCTCCTCCTGTTCCTGCTTCCTATACTTAATTGAATCGCTTGATGGCTCGACAATACTGATTTTGTACATCGATGGCAATGTATTAGATTTAAATAGTATACTTTTTTAAGCACTAAATTTGCTTCTCCACTTTAGTTGCTATTATCCTCCCCATCTGAGTTTATTAGTGAAGGTTATTTTGAGATTAAATGTTACTGCAGCACACAGCACCTTGAAACAAATGGAGCTGTCCTGTTTTAATAAAAGCTAAATGCTGTAGTATCTATAATTATTTCTCAGTATGGGAGGCCTTTTCTAAGTACGGTCCAGGGTGTGCTGAATGTTTGAAGTGTAATGTCCAGTTAAAGATTTTGAAAGGACACATTTCAATCTTAGTCTGTATAAATTTGTATAATTGTACAACCATTCACTAACTCTCTCACGATCAGGTGTACTTGTGAACCACAAACAACTAACCTTTTGGCATTTGGAGATAAGTATGGTGCTGGGTCGGGATACATACTTTGATAAACTAGATAATTTCACAAAGTAAGGGATTTTTTTGTGAGGTAAGCAACAGGCAGCAACAACATGAGTCGCATCAACCAAAATATAAGTAAGAAATCATGCTGAACATCCAAAGTCTTACCATTTCTATTTCATAGAAAATTTAAGTGTTTGTGAAAAATTGACGCAAGATACGAAGAAAGAATCAGCCCTAAAAAAGATGAATAAGACCAATAAAGAACAGCAACCTCCTATCGCTCTGAACTTGTGAAGCATGGATCAGAATAGGTCCTTGAAAATTGCTGGGATGGTTGCATTGTGTGCTGAAATGCAATGCATATGTACTTACTAATGGTAAAAACATACTTTGGGTTCAGAAACAATTTCAGAGCAACAGCTGGCTTGTGTCACTACCTTATGAAACAAAACTGCCAAGCAGAGGGAGGTGGTGGCTCGGAAGTCACACAAAGACCTTGATAACAAAATGACCAGTTCGCAGAGGTTCATCATCAGACACCAGAAAAAAACACAAGCATCCATTATGTCACATTGGCGACATGGATAAAATATCCATCGATTTTAATATGTCCAGTTATCAAACTACAAAATGGATAGGTTCAAAACAGTTCTAGTGAATTGGACACAAAGACAAGAAGGACATAAGAAGGCAAGATTCACGATGGTATGACATGTGGCCAATGGAACAAATTTAAAGCCTGTGGTAATTTTAAAAAGTAAAACAATGCCAGTCATCAAGTTCCCTGCAAGTGTTTCTGTGCATGTTCCTAACAATGGTTGGATGAATGAGGGTGGAGTGGAGATATGGGTCAATAAAGTGTGGAATAGTCCTGATTGCCTGCTCTAAGTAAGCAACTCTTCAGTGTGGAATATGTTCAAATCCCAAAGAACCATTGAGCTGAAGAGACACCTGTGAAGAATGAATATCCATATTGTAGTAAAACCAAGGGCTCTAACATTCTCTAGACATGTGCCTCAACAAGCCAGAGGAAAACGGAGCTGAGAATTATGAGATCAGCCACGATCTCATTGATTGGTGGAATGGACACACCTGCGGAATGGTCTACTTCTGCTCCGTGTTTCTTATACAAGGATCATTTTTGCACCAAATGGATAAATCGACAAAGAAAAGATCTTTCACAAGAGTGAAAATACATATACTGTCCAACTAGATATTTTGTGTGGCTTCATCATCAAATCATGGGATGCACTGAATGCACCATATCATCAAATTGTTCACAAACTGCACAGCACCTAATTTAATGGACGAAAAGGAAAGTGATTCAATGTGAAGAAATGATTCTGAAAATGAATGCTCCAAATCTGATCAGGAGTAGGAGTCTTACAATGCAACCATCACTGAAACAACTAGGAATTAACTGAATGTACTTTTTGCACTGGGCACTGAAGACAATGAGTCTGACAGTTCAAAGTTTGTGAGAAGATTAGTTTTAAAGCACTTTGACTGCAATTAATGGCATCCTTGTAGAATATGTTAATATTTGATTAAAATGTGTCAGAGTACTCCAAAACCAGGTGGTTCACATTTTATTCTCAGACCCTGTTTATCCAAGGTCTTTTCAAGGCTTCAAGGGTCGATATAAACATCATGATTGGCATCATTTTCTCCTCCTGCTATTACAAGATAAGAATTTTCATATAATAATTATTATAAAATTGATCTGGGATGTTAATTTTGAATTGACTTTTTCTGGAATATTACTTACATGAATGGCCAACAGAGCAGGACACCAATGTTAAAGCCACAATTATCATTTCTTAACAGAGAATCAGCTAGAGTCAGGGCCTGCATAATGGTACTGTATTGATCTCAAAACAACAGTAAAGTTCAAACAAGCATCTGAATGTCAATGGGAGTTTCAGATGAATAAGAAGCAAAATGTAAAACAACACTGGCCACTAGTATCAATACAAAGTCAGATATTAAATATTTCAATAGAAGGGAGGAACTGAGAAAAAGTTGTTTATCAATGGCCTGTTTCCACATTGTAGGTAATCTAATCAACAACAAACTACTTCAATGGGTTGCATGCCATCTGAAAGCAGTAATATATCAACATTTAAAGCCATTCATTTTTTTCCTATTTTTAAGATGTGAGTAGGGAACAATCAATAAGGCTCAGGAAATAGATCAGGATTAGTCTGACAGCTATTGAAAATTGAAATTACTGCTACCCACTGCAATTGCTCAAAATTCAATGGGCCTTATAACCTTGCTCAAGGCCGAGAGAGAGAGACAATATGTTTTAAAAAGCAAGAGATGCATAGATTTTTTTTGTCCTTTTTGAAAATTAGGCTAGTACAATTGCAACATTTAAAAGACATTTGGATGGGTAAATGAATAGGAAGGGTTTGGAGGGATATGGGTCAAGTGCTGGCAGGTGGGACTACATTGGGTTGGGATATCTTGTCCTCATGGACGGGTTGGACCGCAAGGTCTGTTTCCATGTTGCACATCTCTATGACTCTACATAAGGCAATGACCAGTATACACAGTCTCAAAGCGGTCAAGACATGACTGAGAGGAGGGAACGAGAAAGAATGAGAGGAGAGAGATATTAGTTAAGGAATAACCATGTACAGCGTCATTCTTGCTACTCACGTAAGTAATCAGGATATTTCAGGTGTGTTACCTGTAGAGTGCGAAGTCCTCTTTATCAAATATATCCTTTATTTGCTCTCCAAAGTACCTGCAAATATAATTTTAAATTAACAGCAGGTAAATATCCTAACATACATGCTCCCTTCCGTTAAAAGCGTTTAATCATTTTAAAGAGCCTCACAGCACCCAATTTCTCCTCCCAGCCTGCATATCACTGATTAAAGTTACGACTTATCACTCTATTGAATGGTCTTTGGCTTTATATCTTTAAAACAATAAAAGTTCCAGTTAGGAATGCTGTCTGTTTGTTGCTTAACAATTTTGCTTATCAGTATCTTTCTTTAACATTTAATTGGACTCTTCATACATAACCTGCCCTCCTGAGTTCACGACAGGACATAACCAGTTCCAATTTCCAGTTCTGTTCACTATCATATGAGACATGAATCTCGGGTAAATGTCTAGTGACACCTTGATCAGACTTAGCTCAGCCCTTTAGCTTGCTGAAACTATCAGCGAGAACACATTAAGAATTGAGCGGAGTGCAAACAGCAGATCTTACCTATAGATATTAACAAATTGTTTCCCCATTGATAGTGCTCCAGAGTGCAAATCGAGAATGGAGGCCTGAAAGTAGAGAGATATTACAACAGTTGATGATTTGAAAAGCCACAACAAAATTTGTCCCTCCCTTTAAACTCATTACCAACAAATGATATCTACTGAAAAATATACCGCTGTCACTGAAATTTGATTAATTTCTATTTATTCATGACCAGAACATTTCATATAGTCCTGCCAGACATTTAACACTGATTTGCCTGCTCAAGGTTAATTTGTGAACATGCATAAAAAAGGAAATAATCAATTCACTTTGTTAATTCGTCTAGATTACAGGATAGAAATAAAGCTCATGAAAATAATGTTTAATAAGCTCATAAAATTAATATTGAAATTAAGATCCATGGTTGAAACAAATGTTTAACATCTGAAAATGTAAAGAGAAAGCTGCTTTTGATGTTGGAAATCTGAAACATAAGCCAGAAATGTATGTTTCTCTCAAAAAAGGACAGGTCAGAGTGGGATGATGCCATGCCCTATATCCTTGCTGGTGTTTTACCAGTGATAGAGAGATGTTGGCCAAGCCATAAACCCTTGAGCAAATTAAAGTAGCGAGAAGAGATGCCCATCTTACAAAACAAGGTTACATCTGATAGTCTGGCTGCAGGTTCAGGAAAGGTGGTTCCCACATGTTCAAAGTTTTGTGCCCCAGAAAGGACTCCCACAGAGGAAAGGATTACCCATTTGAAACTCCTATCTTTCTTCTTCTTCCTCCCACCCTCCTCGGACCTCCACTCATCACTCCCTCCCCCCACACCAGGGTCTGCCTGCTTGGTTCTGGCATTGGTTATACGACTTCCAGACCAGCCTTCTTCATGGCTCCTTGTCAGGGACTGACACAGTCCCGGCAATGGCCACAGCTCCCAGTGGCGCTATGGGACCTGAAGATCTGCTAGTTCTTGATCATCTAGAAACTCTGAGAGGCGGAACATCCTCCCACAAAAAGCCAGCAGACTGCCTGAGTGCATATAATCTAGTGGTGGCTTCCAAAGCCAGTTTGAAGTGAGTAGTCCCTAGTTTTGCAGCTGGAGCCAGGGCTGCCCCCAACATCACCACCACATACAATCCCAGCCCTTACCTAAAATCTTCCAGAAACATTAAACAGGTCAGAGAAAACACAGAAACAAGTATTTCAGGTTGATCAAGTGTTCCTATCAGTTTGTTCCACAGATCGACTAACTGAAGGTTCTCAGTATGTTGTGCTTTTGTCTATAAGTTAGCTAAAGCTCCTAAAGTTACTGTCAATTGACAGTGTCCACTGACACTGAAATGCTAGCCATATGCCAATCAAACCATTCTAAGAAACTGCAAGACCAGCATGTATCTTAAGTAGATCAGAATGTGTACAACTTTGCTAGCCAAAGAAATCAAGGAGGCTCTCTATTTAAATACCAAATAATACCTTGGTGTCCAACATGATTCTTAATTCCATGTACAAATAGAGCAAAAAGAATATAGTCTTTGCACGTTCAGTTGAATATCCAGCAGTGAGATATTATCAGGCTCTTGTCAACAGAATTCCAAGACTTCTGGAACTCTGCTAGTAAATTTGAAAACCAGAGATTAAATAATGCAAGAACTCCACAAGTAGAACAGGGCACTAGAGATACAACATAAAACACACTTATTTTCCATATCCTGATAATATATCTGAAGTGTATTCAGTTTCAAATCTAACTTTAACATTGTGCATTTCATCATCAACAAATACTTCTGATCTATTTTGCCTTGAAAAGGAATATGCTTTCGTTTACCTCAAACAGTACGGATAGTCATAAATAAAACAAAAACTAACAAAAAGTATGAACCATTTTGCAGCTCAGTGATGACACTAGAATAATAAGTATTATTTCATGTTATTTCATCCCACGCCTATTTTAAAATAAATTGCTCAACTGGTTATTTTTGACTTTATAGTCTCATTTTCTTCCCTTCATTTCTTCAAAAGACACATAGCTTCTTCCAAATTCCTTGGAGTAACCTTGAGTATTCACTTCCCTTTGGTTCTACTTATCTACATGAAAACATTTGGTTTCATTTGCTAGCATTCACGTTGTTTTCAGTTTTCGCTCTCATTCAAACTTATGTCCCATCATTTGTTCTCCACACTCTGTTCTCTCAGCCATTCTTCCAGTGTCAGGCCGGACACAAGAAGGGTTCATTTAAAACCCCGCGACCAGGCCAGCTGGAAAAGCCAAAGCCCACCCGCTGAAGAATGCAGCCATATTCCATTTCACCAGAGGGAAGAAATGCAACATTTGACAAAGTTCATTCCAACCAGTTGTTACCCAATAACTGAGTATGAAAGTTAGTCTTAAAGTATCTGAGTGCTATTCAACTTTGGTCTAAATCAGAGGCCAGCCTCATCCTGATATGGGTGTTTTAGCAAGAGTTAAGAGAATTAATCCATGTTTCTCTCCTTTGCCTGATCTACAGAAAGCAAATTCAATGAAATAGAAATCAGATAAGTTCTTCAACAGGTCGGGAATGCAGCACATCAAGTTACTGAAAATTAGCTTATTGTTCTCCAAGATGAGACATAAAAGCAATGTTCTTCTTTCAACAAGTACATATTAAAAATCAATGGTTAGTCACTTATTTTATGTTGTTTGGGTCCATTGCTGTTTCAGTTACCACACTGCTACACATTTTTGTCCAATTTTCCCACTATAAAAATCGTTGGTACACCTGTCTACATTAGTATGTAATATAAACGTGTGTGTTGTTATCGTTGAATGGCCCTGAGGTGACATAAATGGTATAAGCCAATCGCCCATTTATTGTAGAACCTGCCTGTTTAACATGCTTCTCTTGCAAATGTTGACCAAACTGTTTTGTAAGATTCCTATTTACTGCACTATTGCTGGAGATATTATATTATTCAGGAGGGTAGTAGTTAAACAACACATAGACTGCAATCACTTTGAAAGGTCATGTATGAAAAGTAATTAAATGGAGGCGCATTTGTGATTCCAAAGTTGCACAGTGAAATTGGTCACTCACAGCATTACATATCTTGTTTATTTTGTTTGATACATCATGTGGGACATGAAGCTTGATATTTTAATTGAGGCATCTCTCATCAGTATGTAAACATTTTAAAACTTTGTCAGCTATAATTACTATCCATAAGGTCAGAGTACAACACTGGGTAACTGGGAGTTGAATGTGTGTTGCTGGAAAGACATAGCAGGTCAGGTAGCATCCCGATCGCGACTCTGATCTCCAGCATCTGCAGTCCTCACTTTCTCCTACCGGGCAACTGGGAGACAAGAAAGAAGACTGGCAATTATTTCTCTTTGTTTGAATGACTGTGTTTCATTAGAATTTCGAAGAATGAGGTGGAATCCAAATGAAACTTTAACATTCTAACAGATATACAGATTAGATGCAATGGGGTTGTTTCCCTTGGTCGAGAAGTTTAAAACCAGGGGATACAGTCTCAGGAGCTTTTTGTTTGGGATAAGGGTGCCACTGGTTTATCACCTAATTGGAGGAGGGTAATTAAGAGTCAACCACATTTCTATGGGTCTAGAGTCACATGTAGGGCAGACCAGGTAAAGATGGCAATTTCCTTCCCTCAAGGACATTAATGAATGAGGTGGGTTTTTCCAAACATCACCAATGGATTTGTGGTCACCGTTAGACTCTTATTTCCAGATTTCAATGGAGTTCATATTCCACCATCTTGCATGGCAGGATTCAAACCGGATTCCCAGAACATTACCTGGGTCTCTGGATTAACAGACCAGCAATAATACTAAGAGGCCATTACCTTCCCATGAACATTGTGCAATCAATGGCGAACATCCCCACATCTGACCTTATGGCACAGAGAAAGTCATTGATGAAGCAGCTGAAGATGGAATGGCCTCAAACACTACCCTGAGGAACTCCTTCAGAGATGTCCTGGAGCTGCAATGACTTACCTCCAATAACCACAACCATCTTCCTTTGTGTCAGGTATGACTCCAACCAGCAGTAAGTTTGCCCCCTGATACCAATTGTTCCAGTTTTGCTTGGGCTCCTTGACGTCACACTCAATCACCTGCTGCCTTAACATCAAGTACAGATACTTTCATCTCACTTCTGGTGTACAGCTTGCTCATGTCTCTATATTTGGACAAAGCTATTTTAAGGTCTGGAGCCATTCCATCAGTCTGCTGTAAAATTATTCCTGCATTGGTTCTAGTATAGCTCAGGAAGCTAACACAAAATAAGATTAGATTTCTCCATTGTGAGGATGCATATTGAAGCCTCCATTTGTACCAATTTCCTAGTTAAGACACAATTGCAAAGGTTAACAAAGGTTATATTAGGCAGATGTTCAGATGTATTGGCACATTATGCACAAGGCACTTACTGGATTATAATTCCAAATCAAACAATCAAATTACTCATATAAAACTTGGAAGAGGGAGTCGAAGGGTGGGTCAGTAAATTTGCAGATGATATGAAGATTGGTGGAGTTGTGGATAGTGAGGAGGGCTGTTATCGGCTGCAAAGGGACTTAGATATGATGCAGAGCTGGGCTGAGGAGTGGCAGATGGAGTTCAACCCTGCCAAGTGTGAGGTTGTCCATTTTGGAAGGACAAATAAGAATGCGGAATACAGGGTTAACGGTAGGGTTCTTAGTAAAGTGGAGAAGCAGAGGGATCTTGGGGTCTATGTTCATAGATCTTTGAAAGTTGCCACTCAGGTGGATAGAGCTTGTAAGAAGGCCTATGGTGTATTAGCGTTCATTAGCAGAGGGATTGAATTCAAGAGCCGTGAAGTGA
>NC_057733.1:24307374-24322435 GCF_004010195.1 Chiloscyllium plagiosum | reverse complement strand
AGTTTCAAACATGTGTGTCAAAGCTGCTCACACGCCCTGTCCAACATGGAGTGCAATACACCGGGAAGTGAATGATAATGTAAGATATACAAATTCTTACAGTCCCAGAGAGTGGTGGGGGCATGGAATGTGCTGTCTGTGGGAGTGGCAGAGTCAGAATCATTGGCGAACTTTAAGTGGCAATTGGATAGGTACATGGATGGGTGCTTAAGCTAGGACAAATGTTCGGCACAACATCGTGGGCCGAAGGGCCTGTTTTGTGCTGTATTGTTCTATGTTCTAAAACACAGTAGGGATGTGCCTGATTGTGCATAATAGTCCTCCGTCTTTTAGGTTAGGAGCACCTGGTTGTATATGCTACTGTGATCTGACTGATTAGCCTTGGTGACAAGATAGCAGACTCACACCTGTGGGACAGGTATCACATGAGAAATGAATGCAAGTTAGTCAATATTCATATTCAGATGGTCTTCTTTGAGGCACTATCAATCATTTCCTATAAAGCTATGACAGCAGACCTGCAGGAATGACAGCAATGGTCGATTTATTTTAACAATCCAAACAGGGCTGCTGTAGTTCCACTCGAGACAATATAATCATGGGTTTTCATAGAACTCTGCTGCTTCAATGATTTCATGAACTTGGTATTATATCCCTTCTTATATAAAGTGTTTGAAATTAGTTATGTGTTTTAACTTGTGTTTAAAGCCTCTAAGGTAATGAAAAATGAACATCAATGCATCCATTTATTTGGAACAGTTTTGTTATTACTTAAATACTTAACTTTGTTCAATGGATTCAGAAAAACATTTCCTATTTGTAACAATACTTTAGAGAATTGGAAAACACCATCAGCACTTTTAAATGCCAATTTCAATTACATGATTAAATTGCCCAATGGTTTGCCCAGTCTCTGCAATACTACATACACAACTAAATAAATTCTATAAACAGACATTTCTGCATCACTGAAGTCTATCCAAAAAAGGATTTATAATGATATTAATTAAGGAATCTGCGAAGACATCTTGGCACAGAACCTATCCTCTCCAAGACTGGCATTACGGATTCAGAGGGAGGGAGGGAAAGAAGAGAACCTTTACTAATCATTTCTAATTTAACATGACTGTAGGATGTTAAAAAACAAACACAACTGATCTGAGGGAAACAGCAGTGAAATGTTTAATTATACTATTAATCTTCGACAATTTCAATCGTGTTTACCTTCCAATCACATTCAGGAGAATATCTACTGTAAACATATTAAATTTAATTTAATGAAGCTGATGCATGCAATGTAATAAAACAGGAATGATAAAAAAGACAAGAAATTATCTGACTTTTTCATTAGAAAATGAGGGAGGGTAAATGAAATGTAAAAAATGTTATGTCAGTGTTAGAAAAAAGTATTTTCTTTCTAACACTGACATAACATTTTTCACATTGTACAGACTGCAATTTGATTTGTTCACTGATCAAGACTGGAACAGTATTGAAATGTTTCTGATCTCTTTAATAAAAACAGAACAAAAACTGGATAATGTAGAAAAGTTTAACAACGCAGCAGCTTTTATCTCTGACAGCCAAATGCAAGCTACTTGAGTGGAATTTTATGAGTGAGATCTTCAAGGGTGTGAGCTTGACAACAATTTTCAAGGTTGCATCAATGGCCCATTTATTTGTTGTACTTAAATTTACAAGCACTTGTAACCCCTAATTGCAACACGAAAAGCACTCAATAGGAAAAATAAAATTGTTGTGTGCAGTATATAAAAGATAAAATCAACAGAACAATTACAGATAAATTCAATGCCATGATGGGGCTCACTTTTTTTGAAATACTGAAGTAAAACTCAAAGCTGGAGAAACTCACCAAGTATGGTAGCATCTGTGCAGAGAGAAACAAGGGTTAATGTTTCGAGTATAAGAATAGGTCAGGTACCCCTTTCTCCTCAACTGAGGATTGCATCCTATCATGGCCGACAGAGCCAACAACCGCATCCAATCCATGGGCAGCACAGTGGCTCAGTGGTTAACACTGCTGCATCACCAGGACCAGGGTTCAATTCCGGTTCAAGGCGATTGCGCATGTGAAGTTTGCACATTCTCCGTGGCTGCATGGGTGTCCTCTGGGTGCTCCTACTTCCTCCCACAATCAAAAGATGTGAAGGTTGGGTGGACTGACCATGCCAAATTGCCCATAGTGTGCAGGGGTGTGCAGGCGAGGTGGGTTAGTCATGAGAAATGAGGAATCACAGGGATGGGGTGGGTCTGAGTGGGAACCCTCAGTTAGTGAGGACTTGATGGGCCGAATGGCCTGCTTCCACACTGCAGGGATTCTACGATTTTATTCTATGATTCAATTTCCTGCTCTTGCACTCTCATGTCTTCCTTTCCCTGCCAGCATCAGAATAGAGATTTTCATGTCCTCACTGCCCACTCTCCCCACCCCCCACATTAAAAGGAATATCCTCCACTATCACCCGCCCTATAATGCCAGTATCAAACATATCTTCTCCTCCTCTGTCACAATTCCATAGGAACTGTTCCCTCCACAATATACTGGTTCACTCCTTCACCATCCCCACTGTCTCATACCTACCCCACAGCACCTCCTCATTCAATCACGGAAGGTGCCCTTTCACCTCCTCCTTCCTCACTGAACAAAGTTCAGACACTTCTTCCAGGTGAAGCAGCAATCTACTTGCATTTCTGGTTTACTGCCTTCACTGCTCAAAATACAGTCTCTTCCTCATTGCGGAAACCAAACGCAGATGGATGCCTGCTTTCTGGAACACCTCTGCTTAGTCCACAAGTATGACCACAACGTTACAGTGACTTGTCACTTCAACCTTGTCCTTATGCTCACTGTTCTGTCCGAGACCTGCTGCATATTCCAGTGAAGTCCAATGTTGCTGCAAAATCTGCCAGTTAGACACTTCAGAGCCTTCAGGACTCAACATTAAGCTCAATGATTTCTGACAATGAACTTCTCTCCTTTTGATTAAAAAAAATGTTAATTCCCACTCTTCCTCCAAAAGCCACCATCTGTCCCCCTACCCTCTACTACCTTATCATGCTTTTCAAGGCTTTGCTTTCAGTCAGATTCCATTTGTATCCTGTTTAATGCACCTACTCTGCACCAATACCTTGCCTTCTCTGCACCAATACCTTGCCTTCTCCCAAAACCATTCTCACTCCCTTTGTCTTTTGTCCTGTGACACCTTTGACATCCAATCTCCCTTAACTCTTCTCTGACCTGCCCTTTGTTTCCACTTGCCCATCCCCACTTTTCAACAGTACAAAACCCATGATTTTTCCACCTCTCTTCAGTTCTAAAGAAGAATCATTGGACTCAAAATGGTAACTCTGTCACTCTCTCCATAGAAGCTGGCAGATCCAATGAGCTTCTCCAGCACTTTATGCTTTCCTTCAGTGTTAAAAATGTGAGTTCAAAAGTTTATTGACATCCCCCTCAAGCAGATGAATTTTCTGATAACTTGTGACATTTTTATACTAGGATTTGAGACAAATATTTTTCTCAGAAAATATTTCATTTCCATCTCAAAGCACAGATTGTTCTGTTATAAAGATGATTTATCTAGGATACATTAGGAAAGAATAAAACCAATGTTCATGCTGTGAAACCCACATTTAAAATTACTACATGTTTGCAATGAGTTAACATTTTCTGGCACACATTTTTAAAAAAATACATGTAATTGGAGTCTCCCAGGTTCTGGCACAAATTTGCAATTTGATTTCCCATTGTCAATCTTGAGGGACAGCTAGAAAATTAAAACAGACAGCTAATTGGCTTAATCCATGCAATGGTCGGGATAGAGTAAGCATTAGTTTCCCTCTGACTGCACTCAGTCTTTTAGTCTTAACTTCTTGGGGAAAAGGTGGTTTGGAAATGGAGTGAAGTTTTAGAAGAGCATGGAGGTGTGTTAGTGGGTGGCACACAATATAAGCCTCGTCAAATAAATATAACTCAACGCATTTCTATTATTGCTCAGTCCTTTGAATTGTTGTTGTGTCGTCAAAGTCTTACCAGACCATAGGGGCTGCTCTCTTATTAGAGAGAAGCAACTGGTGGTAATTTAACCTGAGGGCCACCAGACCTCAGACGAGGAAAGAGCTTAAGAAGGACAGTCCTTCATGATAACCTCAAACCGGTGATGGGAATTGAACCTATGCTGCTGGCATCACACTGCTCTGTAAACCAACAATCCAGCCAACTTATCTAAACCGATTCCAAGTCCTTTGAATATAGGAGTTGGAATGTCATGTTGAGGTTGTACATTGGTGAGGCTTCTTCGGAATACTGTGTCCAGTTCTGGTTGCCCAGTTATAGGAAGGATATTATGAAGCTGAAGAGGGTTCAGAAAAGATTTACTGAGTATATTGCTGAGTGTAAAAGGTTTGAGTTATAAAGGAAGGCTGGATAGGCTGGAACTTCATTCACTGGAGCATAGTGAGTTGAAAGGTAATCTTAGAGAAGTTTAGAAAATCATGAGGAGTACAGAGGGGGTAATGATAGTTGTCTTTTCCCTCAGATGAGGAATATCATGTCGAGGCAGCACATTTTTAAGGTGAGAGGAGAGAGATTTAGAAAACACATCGGGGCAATTTTTTTTTACACAGAGTGTGGAATGAACTTCCTGAGGAAGTGGTGGACGTGAGTACAACTACAACATTTAAAAGACATTTGGATAAGTACATGGATAGGAAAGGTTTGGAGAGATTGAGCCAGGAGCAGACAGGTGGGACTAACTGAGTTTGGGTTTATGTTCGGTATGAACTGGTTGGACCGAAGGGTCTGTTTCCATGCTGTATGACTGATTATATGGCCCAGTTAACGTTATATTTTCTCATTAGGAAAACTGACTAGAACTTGAAAAATTATTTCAAAGGACCATCAGTCTATTTCACTTCATGTGGTTCCTCGTGTTTTCTTGAAAGCATCTGAATTTTATTTACAAAATGAAATACATTTTATCAACCCATCCAATATATTCATAAGTTCTGGTTTTTCCAGCTAAAGAGACAATGCCGATGCCAGAGCAAACAAAAATGAATCAACATTCCAATAAAGAAGTGAGCAAACCCAATGACTCCCCCAAGTGCACAATTTCATAACAAGTATGAATGCAGGAGAGACTCCATTTGAAAAATGGTGTGTTGCTGCAGTGCATATTTAAGACATAGGGGCAGAATTAAGCCATTTGCCATTGAGTCTGCACCATCATTCAAAGAGATCATGTCTGATCTAAAATTCCTCAACTACTTTTCTGTCTCTTTCCCCATTAGCTTTGATTCCATTACCATTTTGAAAATATCTGTATATCTCAGCCTTGAATATACTTAATAATCCAGCCTCAACACCCCTTTGTAGTGAAGAATTCCACAGATTTATGAACTGCTGAGAGTAGAAATTCCTCGTCAATTCAGTCTTAAATGTGCAACCTCTTATTTTGATATTAGGCTGTCTGGTTCTAGAATCTTCTACAACAGGAAACAACTTTTCTGCATCTACCTTGCCTCTCATTCCTCTAAACTCCAAAAAGTTATCTTCTCTACAATCATTCTCACGCCCTTTGCCTTTTTTCTATGACACCTTTGAGCTCCAATCTCCCTTAAGCGTTCCCTGACCTACACTCCTCTCAACTTTTCAACAGCATAAAATCCATGACTTATAAATCTCTTCAGCTCTGAAGCAGAGTCATTGTACTTGAAACATTAACTCTGCTTCTCTGTACACAGAAGCTATCAGACTGACTGCATTTATCTAGCATTTCCTATTCATATATCACATTCTTTAACATCAGAATCACATTTGTATTGCCTTCAAAAGTTAAATATAAGCAGTGGAGGTTGGGTTACGGGGGCGATGGTGGCATTTGGGGAACAAGACGAGTAAGTATCAAAATCGAGAACAGTGTTCATGGTTTAAAGCTGTTAAATATAATGTTGACTCCTGGAGGCTATAAAATTGTGTTTCTGGATCTGCAGCCTCTCTACTCTTGGCAAATTAAAATTGCTCAAACTATGCCAGTTGTCCAGAATGTTGTGGAGCTTAATGTTGTCTTGCTTTTCTGTCTGAGGGGGGCACCTGGGAGGAGAGTGCAGTGCAAGGTAGATCCAGTTCCTGACCCGAGAGGGAGATCTGAACAAAGGGGAGGCATTCCTGCTCCTCTTGACGCATAAGGAGTGCAGAGAAGGCATCTGTATTCTCCTTGAACTTGTTCTCACTTGACTGCAGCTACCTTAGGCCCAGGACTCCAACCTGGCCACAGATTAAATAATAAGCACATTAAATCCATAGCTTCAATCTTTATTACTGAACCTCCTAGGAGTAGATTGGCTACCCATGCCTCATTCCACTTCAGAGAAACCATTACACTGATGGGTGAGAGCTACATTCCCAATGCACTCAGAAGATCTGGCTCATTTAGCCTCATGTCTCCATTCAAACCTAACCAATCATCCACATTAAGATTTCTTTTCCTTTGGAAGCAGTGGGGGCAAAATGAACAGAATGTTCCAGATGTGGTCCCATGCAAAGCCTGTCATAGGATTGAGAATGGTTCACATCCAATGGTAACATCACCTTATCATTATGAGTTGAATAAGGTTTCTCAAAAAGATATTTGAACAAAGTGATACTGACAAATTAAATTTACACTGAATAGACTTCCTACATATTCCAGTTTGATTCTGGTTCTCACCAGTTAACCTTGCTTGCATCACAACTAAATTAGGAATGGTTAGAGTCGAAATTGAAATAGATCAAATATTCCACATATAATCATCATTAAACAGTGATTGTTATTTAATAGCTAATGTATTCCCATTCATTATATTTCAACACCTTCACCGGACAATATAAAAGAATGAGTAATTTACTTTGTGTTACATAATTAAATCATAAAACCTCTTCCATAGAAATTCAATTTCCGCAGTCATTGCCTCAACATTGCATTCTATGCCCGCTCCACACCAAATGGCTCAGTCACTGACAAGCCCATTTTGGAACATTTTATTTTCTCTACACTGAGCCCTCCACTTATATCCAATCCTTTTCTTTCTATTCCAACCATGAAAACAAATCTCCCCTGAATCACATACAACTACACTTTCAGACTCTTAATTTTGACATTTTATTTGTCATCCTACTTCTACAGTCATAGATATATTCACACTAGCCTTTCTCCTCTCTCCCTTTAATGTCTTTGTCCTCATTTACTCCCCCAAGTACCAATCTAACATAGCTCCCACCTTCATTTCCTTAAAGAGAGCTGGTACAAAACTGTTCAACTTGGCAAGGTTAAGGGTACAGGGGAGTTAATTTGGATAGTGAATGAAAACTACATCCAGAGAGGTCACAGGAGAGAGGCAATGGGAGTAGAGATTCACTGAAGGAGGAAGGGACATAGAGTCATAGTCATGGAGATGTACAGTATGGTAACAGACCCTTCGGTCCAACCCATTCATACTGACCAGATATCCCAACCCAATCTATTCCCACCTGCCAGCACCCGACCCATATCCCTCCAAACCCTTCCTATTCATATACCCATCCAAATGCCTTTTTAATGTTGCAATTGTCCCAGCCTCCACCACATCCTCTGGCAGCTCATTCCACACCCATACCACCCTCTGGGAATGACAGCCTTAAATATGAAAAGGAAGTGGAGTCAATCGTAACTTTGATTTCTTTCAGCGCCAGCATGCTTATAGGTTCACCCAATGATGAAAGCCACAACTATCATAATGAATGCTAAGGGAAGAGAAGAAGGATCTCGGAGGCACAGCCTGGAATGACTTCTGTATGGGAGAGAAGTAATAAGTTGATTATCTGTTCATGTTGAGTACAGTGCAAAACTGAGAAGGACACATTACTCTCAAATTGCCAGGAGAGTGAAAATTACCATTGGAAGCAAAGACTTAATGACATTTCCATGCTGCATGACTATGACTCTATAACATGGAAGAGAAAGAGAAGGAGAAGGTCTAATGAACCTTTGTCATCAGTTGTAGCCCACAAAGCAGCAATGTGGGACAACACCAATCTGAGACCACTGCTGAATAGCACATGCTTTGGACTCATTCTGTTAAGTGATGTTACTTTGGATCTGACCAAAGTGAGTGCACATTTGGATCTCATTTCTTCAATTGGTCCTTGGGACCAATGAATATTGAGGTGCTGTTAATGCCGACAAGATAACTGTCGTTGATTAGGTTATTCCACAAAAATTTTCTGCATTATTTCATCCTGTAGGAGGTTCTCTTGAGGGTTTTTTTTGTTTGTATCTTATTATATTTCACAGCCATATAAGTGGAGCACTCTGTCTTCACTGACATATATACGAGGCTCAGAATGATAAAAACAGAATATGCTGATCAGCACATGCTCATTCTAAGCTGCACAGTGTGTGTAACTACTCCAAGGGTCCTCGTTTGCAACAGTGACTTTAGTTCTGCCACACAGGTACCTCAGAAGTCCATGCAGTAGAAAACAAATGAGCAGGAATACTGCTCAGCAGATTAAAGAGCAACTGTAAAAAGAGAAAGAGAGCAAACATTGTTGTGATGACATACCATAGACCTGAATCACTGGGCCTGACCTTCACCATCAAAGCAGGTTGGCTCAAATCAGGAAATTTCCTGGCTCAGCACAACCACCTCAGGAAATGCCCTGAAATGGCACAGTTTTTATTCCTGGACGGCAGGTTTTGGAGACAGACAGTCAGGTCTACCACCCCCAGATGGGGCCACAATGGGTGCCATGTACCAACATTAGTTGGTTAAAAGTCACATCTCAGTTCTCGAGCACTTTATTTCAGTTGCCTTTAAAAGTATTAGGTCTTCAAGCACACACTCCTCACCCTTATTACTCCCTATGCCGGATCCATGCTAATCCACCCCACTGGCTCCTCAAACCCTCCAAGTCACTCATGCCCAATTGCCATTCATCCATTCCATAACAACACATGTTCCTCAATCATCTCAATGGTTTGCTCTGTGCCCAAGACAATCTTGTGCCATCTCATGACCCACACCTCCCACACATTCCTATGGCCACCTCTAAGCTGTATGTTATCTTCTTGTCAACTCATGAACCCCCAATTATCTCCTTGGCTCCTCATAGCCATTGCGCCAACATGGAACCCAACACAGGTTCATTCCTTTGAGATACAAATTACTCAAGTGAAAGATGGGGAAAATAGTTTATGTAGCAGGACATGATTTTCAATGCTCCATGCCAGAAAACCCAACTAAGTGTGTCTTATTTACATCCAACACAGAATCTTGAGCTAATATTCCAGGCTCCTGTGTTTGTGTGTAGAATCTGGAATAAAAAACAACTTTGAACTTGGCATCCAAGTAAAAATACTCTCAACAAATCACGGAATACCATAGCATAAAATCGGGATGTAGTCTTAATTGTTACTTAAGCATGAAAAGTTTAAAAACAAATCACTTACCCCGCCATCTGATCCTCCCAAGGACAGCCCTTTCTTTGCTATACTGTAAACAGAAAATAAGGTCTGAGTTCACAAAGTGCTCTTACAATCATAGGAATGCTGGCTGGGTGTACATATTTATTGACAGATTTACATTAGTTTATTCTGTGTGGTCAGTACGACATTCAATGGAGTCAAGGTCAAGACTTATGTAAGGCTCATGTTTCTTTAACAATTCTTCAACAAATGTACAAAAGAGATCTAATCCACTACTTCTTTGCAACTTCATTTTTAATTAATCTGTGGCAGAAAACAGAATACTGAATATATGCCCTGATAAAATAGCCCCATCAAATAATGAAGAAAAACACTAAATCCGAGATAATAAGCTTGAAATTTCTAGACTAAGTGTGTGGAAACAAAAAGTTTTTCAAAGGAGCTAAAAATTTGCCGTGGAAATTGGTTCCACTGGAATTACATCCTTCAAAACTGACCTGCACTAGACAAGATATGCTTGTCCGAGTCAACAAGTGACTACATTCTCACAAGCTGGAATACAGATTAATGGCCATTCCAAATTATTGCCAGTATAATTCTTTTCACATTGATAATTACTTAGTGAATGTTATCCAATTGCACAATCACACCTAATGATGGACATTGTGTTGCGAGTTCTGCAAACATGGGCTCGTTGGATACAGTCAGTACCGTGCTTACAAACAGCCAAAGGGACATGCTGTTTGATATGATCCACTAATCAATCTTTTGAACGTATGAATGTATGGCCCACATTCATCACAATGTCACTGAAATTCATATACCACATTATTATATGCGCAATAGGCAGATTGTCTTTTTGTCTTGGAGACAGCATTCTATTAATGGTGAACACCACTCAGATAGCTGCTGCATAGTAGCAGTGTTATACAACTAGCATCATCTGTTGCTCAATCCTTTGAGAAACATGGTAATTTGAAATAGACAGGGCAGTTTTTAGGAGCAAAAGCGATGGTTTTAGGCAATATCACGTGTTTGAGTGATATACAGCAAGAAGAGCGGTTGGCTAACATGGTGCCACTGTTTAAGAAAGGTGGTAAGGACAAGCCAGGGAACTATAGATCAGTGAGCCTGACGTCGGTGGTGGGCAAGTTGTTGGAGGGAATCCTGAGGGACAGAATGTACATGTATTTGGAAAGGCAAGGACTGATTAGGGATAGTCAACATGGCTTTGTGCATGGGAAATCATGTCTCACTAACTTGACTGAGTTTTTTGAAGAAGTAACAAAGATGATTGATGAGGGCAGAGTGATGGACATGATCCATATGGACGTCAAGAAGGCCTTCAACAAAGTTCCCCATCAGAGACTGGTTAGCAAGGTTAGATCTCATGGAATACAGGGAGAACTAGCCATTTGGATACACAACTGACTCATAACATAGAAGACAGAGAAGGGTGGTGGAGGGTTGTTTTTCAGACTGGAGGCGTGTGACCATTGGAGTGCCACAAGGGATCAGTGCTGGGTCCACTACGTTTCATTATTTATATAAATGATTTGGATGTGAGCGTAAGAGGTAGAGTTAGTAAGTTTGCAGATGACACCAAAGTTGGAGGTGTAGTGGACAGCAACGGGATTTTGATTAGATGGGCCAATGGGTTGAGGAGTGTTGCTGATCAAAGAGACCTTGGAGTGCAGGTTCATAGCCCCTTGAAAGTGGAGTCGCAGGTAGATAGGATAGTGAAGAAGGAACTATAGGGAGAGGATGAATAGGCTGGGACTGTTTTCCCTGGAGCTTTGGAGGCTGAGGGGTGACCTTATAGAGGTTTACAAAATTATGAGAGGCATGGATTGGATAAATAGACAAAGTCTTTTCCCTGGGGTGGGGGAGCTCAGAACTAGAAGGCATAGGTTTAGGGTGAGAGGGGAAAGATATAAAAGAGACCGAAGGGGCAAGTTTTCATGCAGTGGGGTGGTGTGTGTGTGTGGAATTGGCTGCCAGAGGAAGTGGTGGAGGCTGGTACAATTGCAACATTTAAAAGGCATCTGAATGGGTATATGAACAGGAAGGGGTTGGAGGGATATCGGCCGGGCGCTGGCAGGTGAGACTAGATTGGGTTGGGATATCTGGTCGGCATGGACGAGTTGAACCTGAGGGTCTGCTTCCATGCTGTACATCTCTATGACTCTTTAAGTGATCTGGTCAGGGTCACCATTATCCAACAGGATGGCTTTGATGTGCCATATTTCAGCATCAATGTCCCACAGTGAACAAAATAAGTTGTCAATAAGGTCAATCTCAGTGTGTGGAACTGTAGGTATCCCAATGCTGTACTAACCAGTGAAGATAGACAGTGGTTGAGAACTTCCCAAGCCAATTTCTCACATGGCACATCAAGGAAACACAGCTCATTCAACTGGCCTATTTCAAATGCGAATTTGAGCACAGGATGGAGCCTGGTAAAAATTTCTTCGCACTTGACAAGTAGCTGCAGATTCACAAACAGCAAATGTACAAACGCCGTATCAGAAATACACAACGGGTAGGAGGTTAGATTTGATGAACTAATTTGAGGATGTGAAGAATTTCACTGACAACCACTTCGGGATTGTCATTTGGGCACGCAGTGTGGCATCCTTGCATGTGCTGAAAGCTAGATACACGACAACAGTCTTTGCAGTCAGAAAGAAAATATACACAGATTCTCCCTATTCAATTCAACAAAATAGGTCAAATCCATTGCTATGAAGGAGTCATATACAGACAATAGGCTTCTCTCCCTCAAGAGCGAAGTTAACTTGTTAGGTTTAATAATCTTGCAACAGCTTCACAGTCACTTTTACAGATAGAAACACTCTATTTTGCAGACATTTTTAAAAAGCTTTGGTGAGATTTTAACTCAAATTCCCATGATTACTAGTCCAGCATTAATAGTTCTGGAACATAGCAATTGTGATACTGTACCACAGAAGGCTAACAGCAAAGATAGAAAGTATACTTTTTATAACGATGTGTTCAATGCATAATCTAAAGAAATTACTCCTCTCCTAATTCCTTTTCATCCAAGCTATACAGAATTATTTAGTTAATGTTATCCATTTGTAGAATTGCATCTACTGATGGTCAGAGCATCCTCAGTGCTACTGAAGATTGGCTAATAGTATATATTTATTAAGATCAAACTGAAATAATTAAATGAAATCTGGGAGACAGTGCATCTTCCATCAAATACAACCACTTTCAGCTAATTCAGAAGATGCGGTTATTTTAGAATATTTTTAAACGCAATGCTAAAGATGCTAAGTTTAGGCTGTAACAAATTGTCAAGTTCTGTGCATGATTAATAAGATTTTTGTTAAATGTCAATTTTAAGTCAAACCCATCATCAATCTACAAGTCAATGGATAAAAGTACAAGTATCGTTTTTAACCAGGTCTCATGTCAACTGAACTATCAGTAGTAAAATTATGCCCTGACAAAAGGCTTCAAAAAGAAGGCTTCACTGCCCTAAAAGTCTAACAGAACAAAAACAACATATAGTTGAAGAACAATCATGAATAAAGGCTGGGTCAGCTGCTTCAAGGCAACGGAGTTAAATTCTATTTTATTACTGTCAATATTAGGACGATGATGAGTGTTTTGGGATCACATTCACCAGTTTAGGTTGCTTAGTGAAGTCTGAAACCCAATGGCCTCAAAAATGACAAGTAAAATAAACTAAAAGGAATTACAATGGAATTCAGTGAGACATGAAACTATATCCAATAATTCTTCAGTGGCATGATAGTGCATTTTTGGCAGTGAGTGACTTAAGGAGGAAGTGAACTCTCTTGCTTAATACTGTAAATTTTATTTTCAAATGGATCAAAATGCATTTTTAGGATACATTTGAAGTGTATGATGGTTTCAGCTTTAATGAATAGTGACCTAAATAAATTATCCATACTCTAAGACATAAGCAAGATACTTGCTTAGGTGTCAACAGCATTCACACAGACATGACATTACATTACCCACATTTATCATACAAAGTTACCTTTATAAAGGATACAAGATAGACTCCTTGAGGATAGTGACCTAATTTAACCATAACCAGTTAAGATGATACTCTTGCAGTTCCCTGATGATGAGTCTCCTGCCAGCTATAACCTGTACTAATTTGTCTGCCTGCAAATGGTTTTGTTCTACCATTGATGGCTGGATAGGTGGTTTGCGAAACAGTGTCACCAACTGCATGGGTTCAATTCCCACATTGTCTGAAGTTACCATAAAGGATTCTCCATCTTAACTTCTCCACTTGCCTGAGGTGTGGTGACCCTCAGCTTATAACCACCACTAGTCATTTGCTTCTAATGAGACAACAGCCCGATGGTCTGGGAAGACTACAGTGACTTCAACTTTAATAAAAAACATTAAGCAAAGTTCTCCATGTTTCTTCATCTTTGCCTTTGTGTTAGACATAAAGAACATATGTCTACATAGGGGGAAAGGGCTATATGAAACAATTCTCGAAAAACATAACAAACTTCCTCGCTGGAATTCACATCTCTATCACTTGTTGCAGAGCCTCACACTTCGTTGGCACTGCAGAAGGCAGACATGTCAACTCCCATTCACACTCTTTTCATAGAAGCCTCATGAAAGTGTATTTCTGCCTTTGGCTGACAGCGCTCCATAATTGGAGTAATTTACTTTCTCTCATATAGCTGCAAACTCAACATATTACAGTAATTTATATACGAGTCAGCATGCTGTCAGAAATGCTGCCTTAGAAGTCACAACATGAACAGAGTAATCCTGGGTCAAAAAAGTTGTCTGTCTGCTCCAGTTAGCAATCACAGAGAAAGAACACTATGATCACAATCATCTACATGAGCAGCACATATCTGTTACAGCCCAGAGAGTGAAATGCATACGAAATAAAATGAAAAATTCAAATTACTAAACCCTTGAAGCAAATTTTCCACAACTAGTCCTTACAAGGTTGAGATACCTTGACACGGTCCTGTCTCCCTTAGTCCAAAAACTCCCCATCTACGTTCGGGACACCACCCACTCCCTCCACCTCCTCCATGATTTTCGCTTCCCCAGCCCCCAACGCCTTATCTTCACCATGGACATCCAGTCCCTATACACCTCTATCCCCTACCACGAAGGCCTCAAAGCCCTCTGCTTCTTCCTTTCCCGCCGACCCAACCAGTACCCTTCCACTGACACGCTCCTTCGACTGACTGAACTGGTCCTCACTCTGAACAACTTGTCTTTCCAACCCTCCCACTTCCTCCAAACCAAAGGAGTAGCCATGGGCACCCGCATGGGCCCCAGCTATGCCTGCCTCTTCGTCGGATATGTGGAACAGTCCATCTTCCGCAGCTACACTGGCACCACCCCCACCTTTTCCTCTGCTACATCGATGACTGTATCGGCCCTACCTCATGATTCCATGAGGAGATGGAACAGTTCATCCACTTTACTAACACCTTCCACCCTGACCTTAAATTTACCTGGACCGTCTCAGACTCCTTCCTCCCCTTCCTAGACCTCTCCATTTCTATCTCGGGCGACCGACTCAACACGGACATTTACTATAAACC